>NW_027173305.1:0-272984 GCF_018151085.1 Drosophila tropicalis
TCTTTATTGGCATTTGTAAAAATTCCCAAAAAAAAACTGATCGATATCAACTCATGTACCCATGTCACTAGGAAAATTAATTATAAAGCTTAAGCAATCATATTCAAATTCATTATAATTTCAGATAGAAGCATTTCTTGTTGTACACAATAAATTTTAAAGAAATATTTACAGACTAATTTTAAACAGCTGGTCTGGTATGACTCAACATTTTGAGATTCCGAACTTTCAGACTTGCAAAACAATGGAACTCAAAGTAAATTAAACTATTGAACAATAGGGACTAAAAATATTAGTATGAGAGAGAGCTTACTAGATGCACATTATTGATTATTGTAGAGGATTATGGAATAAAAAAAAATTTAGAGGGATTATCAAATGAATCAAGTTAAAATTTTTTTCTTGTAATTATTCATCTTATTTCAAGTTCTTTTTTTATCTTTTCTTTTTTTTTGTTTTTTAAATTCTTTAAAGTTATTTTAAATTTTCAAGTCGCACAAATTCACTCATTGCTTTTGATTGCTCTTCAAGTGAAACATTATTTACGGAAATCAATTTTTTTTATACCCTTGCAAAAAGGGTATATTAATTTTGGTCAGAAGTGTGCAACGCATAGAACGAAGCATCTCCGACCATACAAAGTATATATATTCTTGATCAGCACGACGAGACGCGTTCAACTAGCCATGTCCGTCCGTCCGTCCGTCCGTCCGTCCGTCTGGATCAACGCAAACTCCTCCTAGACCGTAAGAGCTACAGAGCTGAAATTTCGCACGTAGGCTTGTATATACTGCAGGCGTTGTATATCTCGGATTCAGCCGGATCCGACCACTATATCATATAGCTCCCATACAAACCCCAAAGTCACGAACAGTGACTTTTCTCAATAACTTCGTTGTTTTCTATGTTATTGTCGTGAAACTTAATATTAGAGAGTTTATTACGCTTATAAACGACTGTGCCAAATTTGATCAAGATCGGAAGACTATATCATATAGCTCCCATAGGAACGATCGGTCGAAAACAGTGACTTTTGTAAATAACTGCGTTACTTTTAACGCGATTGCTTTCAAATTAAAAATTTCTTAGTTTACTACATCTGTTAATGACTGTGCCAAATTTGATCAAGATCGGGTGACTATATCATAAAGCTCCCATAGGAACGATCGGTCGAAAACAGTGACTTTTGTAAATAACTTCGTTACTTTTACCGCGATTGCTTTCAAATTAAACATTTGTTAGTATAGTATATCTGTTAATGACTGTGCCAAATTTGATAAAGATCGGGTGACTATATCATATACCTCCCATATGAACGATCGGTGAAAAACATGATCAATATCTTCGTAATTTCCTATGACTGTAGGCCATTCTTTCGCAAACATAAGGCTTTTTTAGATAAAACGTTCTTCCACATTGATGGCTAATAGGTAAGGAAAGAGTTACCAAAAAGTTGCAAGGGTATACAAACTTTGACGCGGTCGAAGTTAGCCCCGGCCCTCTGGTTTTTAATTTAATTTAATTATTTGGTTGATCACAAAACGCTGAAACAGAAATTACATGAACAAATCAGAGTATCAATTGACTACCATACTCCATAGTTCCAAAAACTCTGTTGAAAGTCGCCGAATTGATACTGCTTAATACACTAGGCACTTACCCCATACAAACTTTGACGCGGTCAAATTTTTGCACCGGCCCTCTGGTTAGTTCTAAAATGACATTTACTTCCAACTTGTCTTTAAATGTAAAGTAGTCAAAATTTAGTTCGATATTCAATGTGCTTGATGGTTGTGATGGCAAAAGCGTGAAGGGGGTTCATTCGGGCATAGCTTATTTTTATTTGCTTGGCTGGGACTAATGCCCCAGCATCAGCACCAATAACAGCAGCAGCAAAAGCAGAACCAGTACAAACCATGCGCTCTAACGCCCTCTTATCCTTTGCTGCGCTTTTGCGGTTGAACGCATTTTCTACGAAAAATCTGTTGCTGCCAAAGTATGGCCACTGTCGGGTCTGCTCTTGACCGAGTGGAGCTATAAATATCTGCGATAGCGAAATGCAATTACGTGGCAACAATGAATACACCAGCAGCAGTAGCAGCAGCAGAAGCAGCATCAACCAGCGATTGCTGTTGCCCCTCATTCCAATTCCAGCAAAACACCAGCAGATACTCCAGCTCAGCCCACATCCGGCAATTGACAATGATGATGTGTACGTGGTTTTTTGTCTTCTCCGCTCTTTATGCGCACACAAAGTACAAAAGGACCAAAAATTGTGTATCCTATACACATATATATGAGTGGAATGAGCAACTATGGAGTACAATATGTAGTGTATGTAAGTATGTATGTCCAGCATTTTCCTACTACAGAGACTACAACTAATGCAGCAGCTGGCAAATAGAAGAGAAAATGCAACTGCCATCTGCCTAAATAATAAATAAAAAAGGATATGTGAAAGGTGAAAAGGCTAACCAATGAACGGACAGTGGTTTTTGTGGCATGTTGCAATAGTTGTTGTTGTTGCCATTGCCTTTGCTGTTGTCGTTGTTGCAATTGCTGTTGCTCTGTTGCCATTGTCATTAGCCGTTGGGCAAATAATTTAGTTTACCACATTGACTTCGATAACTAAGCATTGAGTTGTTGTTGCCATTTCTCTTACCAGCAACTGCCGGCGCCTGGCTGCCTTTATAGCCATTTCCATAGACACAAACACACACACACACACAAACACATTAGCCAAGTGTGTATGCCATTCGATGAGCCTCTCCCCATGGAGCCAAGTGGGGTTAGAGTTGTGTTCCACTTATTGATTTCAATTAACATGCAACAGCATGTCTTCTCCATTGCAATCCTCTACCTCTTTTGTCCTTCCACTCTGCTCAGTTCGACCAATGCCATTGGCTGTTGTTGTTATTCAATCTTTTCATAGGCTAATGTTACACTTGTGCATCGTTACATTTTGCCATATCAGAGTCACCACACTTTAACCTGCCTCTCTGTTTGAACTGCTTGGACTACTCTGGCTATTGGTTTGGCTTCTATTGTTACTGGTCCTCTCTCTCAATAATTATCAATTTTGTGTACCAGAGTACACACACACATATATATGTATATTTTGTACACTCTTTTGTTTATTTACTTGTTGTTCTTGGCAAACCGTGCGTATGCATGTTGTGTGAGTTTTTTTCCTTTTTATACCCTTGCAAAAAGGGTATATTAATTTTGGTCAGAAGAACGCATAGAACGAAGCATCTCCGACCATACAAAGTATATATATTCTTGATCAGCACGACGAGACGAGTTCAAATAGCCATGTCCGTCCGTCTGGATCAACGCAAACTCCTCCTAGACCGTAAGAGCTACAGAGCTGAAATTTTGCACCTAGGCTTGTATATACTGCAGGCGTTGTATATCTCGGATTCAGTCGGATTCAGATCGGACCACTATATCATATAGCTCCCATACAAACCCCAAAGTCACGAACACGACTTTTCTCAATAACTTCGTTATTTTCTGTGTTCTTATCGTAAAACTTAATATTAGAGAGTTTATTACGCTTATAACCGACTATATCATATAGCTCCCATAGGAACAATCGGTCGAAAACAGTGACTTTTGTAAATTACTTTGTTACTTTTAACGCGATTGCTTTCAAATTAAACATTTCTTAATTTAATATTACTGTTAATGACTGTGCCAAATTTGATCAAGATCGGGTGACTATATCATGTAGCTCCTATAGGAACGATCGGTCGAAAACAGTGACTTTTGTAAATTACTTTGTTACTTTTAACGCGATTGCTTTCAAATTAAACATTTCTTAATTTAATATATCTGTTATTGACTGTGCCAAATTTGATCAAGATCGGGTGACTATATGATTAAGCTCCCATAGGAACGATCGGTGGAAAACAGTGACTATGATCAATATCTTCGTTATTTCCTACGTAGGCCATTCTTTCGCAAACATAAGCCTTTTTAGATAAAACGTTCTTCCACATTGATGCCTAATAGGTAATGAAAGAGTTACCAAGAAAGTTGCAAGGGTATACAAACTTTGACGCGATCGAAGTTAGGCCCGGCCCTCTGGTTATGTTTGTTTTGTATTTTGTTTATGCAAAAAATTTGTCAGAGCAATTTCATAATGGGTCAAAAGAGAAATCAACTTTTTGTTGTTGTTGAAAGTTCTTTAAAATGCATGGAAAATGGCAACAACAACAAACAAAAACTCGGTGAACATGTGTCTGATTGCTCTCAGGTTACCGCCCACGCCATTGACCAAATGGACCGGATGTCAAATACTAAAAAAAGTTGCCAAATTTTCCAATTGAATCACACATACACTTCACTTGCAGGCCCCGCCGACACAAAGGCAACAGCAGGATAAGAAGAGCCTAGGAATTGTCCACCTAACCCAAGAAGCTAGCTGACCAACCATTTTCTTTACCCGTTTCTGGAAAGATTCTTTGCCATTATTTGGACGCCGGTTAGGTCGGTTAGGTTCACTTTGTTCTTTTTTGGACCTGTCTGTTCTGTTACCCTAAGGAGTTTTCCCTATTCTGGCAAACCCATCAAGAGATTCTGCTTTTAGGAACTTAAAATTCTTAGTTTGTCCAAGGCAAAGTAAATAGTTTAATGCTTTTAATTTTCAACATTTTATTTATCAAGTTTGAGACATACAAGGCAAAACTATTTAAGGCCCAAATGCAAAAAGTTTGTCTATATTTGAAAAAAAAAACCAGAGGGCCAGGGCTAACTTTGACCTCGTCAAAGTTTGTATACCCTTGAAACTTTTTGCAACTCTTTCCTTACCTATTAGCCATCAATGTGGAAGAACGTTTTATCTAAAAAGGCTTATGTTTGCGAAAGAATGGCCTACAATCATAGGAAATAACGAAGATATTGATCATACTCACTGTTTTCCACCGATCGTTCCTAGGGGAGCTATATGATATAGTCACCCGATCTTTACAAATTCGACACAGTCATTAACAGATATATTAAATTAAAAAATGTTTAATTTGAAAAGAATCATGTTAAAAGTAACGAAGATATTTACAAAAGTCACTGTTTTCGCCCGATGATATAGTCACCCGATCTTTATCAAATTCGGCACAGTCATTAACAGATATATTAACTTAAGAAATTTTTAATTTGAAAGCAATTGCGTTAAAAGTAACGCAGTTATTTACAATAGTCAGTGTTTTCGACCGATTGTTCCTATGGGAGCTATATGATATAGTGGCCCGATCTTGATCAAATTTGGCACAGTCATTAACAGATGTAGTAAACTAAGAAATTTTTAATTTGAAAGCAATCGCGTTAAAAGTAACGCAGTTATTTACAAAAGTCACTGTTTTCGACCGATCGTTCCTATGGGAGCTATATGATATAGTCTTCCGATCTTGATCAAATTTGGCACAGTAGTTTGTAGGCGTAATGAACTCTTTAATATTAAGTTTCACGATAATATCACAGAAAATAACGAAGTTATTGAGAAAAGTCACTGTTCGTGACTTTGGGGTTTGTATGGGAGCTATATGATATAGTGGTCCGATCTGAATCCGACTGAATCCGAGATATACAACGCCTGCAGTATATACAAGCCTAGGTGCAAAATTTCAGCTCTGTAGCTCTTCCGGTCTAGGAGGAGTTTGCGTTGATCCAGACGGACGGACATGGCTATTTGAACTCGTCTCGTCGTGCTGATCAAGAATATATATACTTTGTATGGTCGGAGATGCTTCGTTCTATGCGTTCTTCTGACCAAAATTAATATACCCTTTTTGCAAGGGTATAAAAAGGAAAAAACTCACACAACATGCATACGCACGGTTTGCCAAGAACAACAAGTAAATAAACAAAAGAGTGTACAAAATATACATATATATGTGTGTGTGTACTCTGGTACACAAAATTGATAATTATTGAGAGAGAGGACCAGTAACAATAGAAGCCAAACCAATAGCCAGAGTAGTCCAAGCAGTTCAAACAGAGAGGCAGGTTAAAGTGTGGTGACTCTGATATGGCAAAATGTAACGATGCACAAGTGTAACATTAGCCTATGAAAAGATTGAATAACAACAACAGCCAATGGCGTTGGTCGAACTGAGCAGAGTGGAAGGACAAAAGAGGTAGAGGATTGCAATGGAGAAGACATGCTGTTGCATGTTAATTGAAATCAATAAGTGGAACACAACTCTAACCCCACTTGGCTCCATGGGGAGAGGCTCATCGAATGGCATACACACTTGGCTAATGTGTTTGTGTGTGTGTTTGTGTCTATGGAAATGGCTATAAAGGCAGCCAGGCGCCGGCAGTTGCTGGTAAGAGAAATGGCAACAACAACTCAATGCTTAGTTATCGAAGTCAATGTGGTAAACTAAATTATTTGCCCAACGGCTAATGACAATGGCAACAGAGCAACAGCAATTGCAACAACGACAACAGCAAAGGCAATGGCAACAACAACAACTATTGCAACATGCCACAAAAACCACTGTCCGTTCATTGGTTAGCCTTTTCACCTTTCACATATCCTTTTTTATTTATTATTTAGGCAGATGGCAGTTGCATTTTTCTCTTCTATTTGCCAGCTGCTGCATTAGTTGTAGTCTCTCTCTCTGAATTATGCATTGTTATTTTTAGGAATGTTTTTACCTACCCCCAAAAAAAAAAAAAAAAAAAAAAGAAAATACATGACAATCGCCTCCGTCTAAACATGAGCCGGCAATTACTCCAACTCCGGCCTTTTAGTCTCCTGTCTTTATGTCCGGACCTGGTCTAGGCCTTTCTAGCCGAGCCAGAACAACTGCCGCAATGCAGTCGCATGTTGTTGCTGCTGCAAATGGTTTGTATAACGTGCAAAAACTGCAACTGCAACGGCAACGGCAACAATAGATAACGAGTAAAAGCAATACACGGCAAATGGCAGTAGAGAAAATTATGCTTGCAATAACATTGTGTGTCCGTTTGTTTGTCTGTCTTGTCAGAGTGCTTTAGCCAAAATTTATATGCCAATCGGCCAACAAGCAGAACTCACATTTTCATTTCAAACGTTTTCTCTCTCTCTCTCTCTCAATAACACGGCAAATGGCAAAAGGTAAAGTATTTCTCTGTAAAAACATGATAATCACATGAGTAGATGAATCTACATATAGGGAAAAACATAGGCCAGTCATTAAGCTTAAACTGCCATTGCAACTCTCATTAGTTATTCAATGGGCCAGTTTACTGCGATGCAAGGCAAAAATTATCCTTTTTTATACGAGGGATCAATTGAAAGGTATTTATCATTTGCTTAATACATAATAAACAAATTAATTTTGCTTTAAAATATAAATTTCTCTCTGTCACAGTTAAAGAAAAGGCAAGTTAGATGGTTGCTCCATGGACAAGTTTTTTATTTCCACAAGTATTTTTTTGTCTTATTATTTTTAAACTTAAAACTTAAATTGCATCTATATGTACATCAGATTGAAGTTATCTCTGTTTATTTTAGATGTTTGTATGGTGGTTGCTAAGTGTTTTGTGCTTAATAAGTTAAATTTGACTTTGTTGTGCTTGTGTGGCTTGTGTATTGCTTCGCAGCGGCCGGCTTAAACTAATCCTTTTAAACTAAACCTCCCTTCTCAGCCTCTCTAGTCGCCGTTGTTCGACCATGACGGCTGCCGCAAACTCGCACACTGCCTCCCATGCGCGATCGTTTTCTCAATTGCGATGCGCGTGCCGATCCTGGACTTCAACTCGCGTTTCTGTGCTTCATAGCGAGGGCAGTGAAATGCTATGTGCCTTGCGTCCTCGACGATACCGGCATTCGTGCATTCGTCGGATGCCTCGTGCCCGAAACGCTTTAGATAAGCTCTGAAGCAGCCATGGCCGCTCAGAATTTGCGTCAGGTAAAACGTAAATTGCCAGTGACTTCTGCCTATCCACTGTTATAGGTGTGGGATAAGGCAGTAAGTCCAACGGCCCTTCGCAGATTCCGTCCATCGTTGCTGCCATAAAGCCACATGTTCGCCTCGTATTTCTTGTCGTATACTGGCTAAGGGCGATCGCTCAACCACCGGTTGTGTGGAGTGTAGCGCTCTGTACATCGCATCTGCTTCGTACACTAGATCGCTGATTGGAGACAGACCAGCGATGACATGCGCAGCATCGTCTGAAATTGTGCGGAACGCACTGCAAATCCTCATTGCGCAGAGTCTAAAGACCGATTCCAGCCCTCGCCTGTAGCTTTTCACCCGTAGCGCACTAGCCCAAACAGGGGCAGCGTACAGGGAAATGGATTTTGTCACGCTAGTTAACAACAGCCTTCTCTCTTGTTTGGGTCCTCTTGTATTGAGCATTATCCTTGCCAGCGCGCGTGCAGAGCTCAGTGCTTGTTGCAATGGCGTTGTTGCATTTTTGTTCCGCTACTGCAAGCTCCTTTTCCGTTACCACCACCGCGATATCATCGGCAAAGCCGACTATGCGTGTGCCCGGATCAAAATTTAGTCTGAGGACTCCGTCGTATATGGAATTCCACAGGAGAGGGCCCAGTACTGAACCCTGTGGTACTCCAGCAGAGATGCTATATTCCTCCGAGCCGTCCACTGTCGAGTATCGGAGGCGCCTATTTGTGAAGTAGCTGTCCACTATATGCAGCAGATTACTCCTTCCATCTGTTACCAGATATGGCGTCTCTGGCTGTGTCCACAACTGTGCTTACCGCGTCTATCGTCGATCTTGCCTTTCTAAATGCGTATTGGTTAGGAGAAAGTCCACCTGCTTGCTCAATAGCCTTGTTGAGCCTACGCGCTATGAGCGCTTCCAATATTTTTCCTGCTGTGTCCAGAAGACAGATAGGCCTATACGATGAGGCTTCGCCAGGGGGCTTGCCGGGTTTTGGTAGGAGTACCAGGTTCTGCCTTTTCCATCTGGATGGAAAGGTTCCTTCTTCCAGGCATGCGTTGTACATTTTTATGAACACATCAGGGTGCAGGTTAACTGCCAGCCTTAAAACAATATTACCTCATGATCGCTTGCGGAGTAAATATCGCATACTTTCCAGTTGGAAAAACGCACCAGCGGATCACTCACAAACGTCAAGTCTATTATTGATCCCATACCTGCTCTGTTAAAGGTTTTCTTGGACCCTGTGCTGAGTAACGAAACGTTGAGAGTCGTCAGAGCCTCAAGAAGCAAACGGCCTCTTCTATCTGTATGACTGCTGCCCCATTCCGTAGCCCATGCATTAAAATCGCCGCCAATTATAACTGGGGTGCGGCCCTTGCATCGTCCACTAGTTCGTCAATGACCTCTCCAAATCTAGCGATGGATAAGCTGGGGGGTAGGTAGCAGCTATATATCCAGTAGCTACCGCAGAGGTGCTTGGAGTGCACTGCAGGTCCAAATAGAAGCCTTGTTTGTCGAGTCTGAGACCCAGCCTCCAAGACTTTCCATTCTGTATGGTTCGCTGAGAATTGCAATATCTGCTGATACTTCGCGGATTGTTTGGTGCAAAAGATCTTGAGCCGTAATGCAATGGTGCAAGTTCAGCTGTATCACTTTTATTTTAGGCGTCATCTTAATTTTTCCCGGTCCGCCTCAACTGAGGGCATAGCCGACCCTGTCTACGCCTGCTTCAATACAAAGGAAGTAAGTTTCTGACCCATCGCACTTTGCAGCCTTATGGCCTGTCTGTCCACATTTGAGGCAGGAGTTCGACATATCAGTTCGGCTGCTGCATTTGGCTGATACATGGCCAAAGCCCAGACATCGATAGCATCGAGTTGGTAGCTCTTCCAGTTCCTTGATGTAGTAGCAGTATTTTTTGCATTACCATATCCGGGGCTGTGATGATCGCCACCTGAGTATTGGGCTTGTATCCCGGTCGCATACTCTTTACCGTACACGTCGATGCATCAATACTCGCGTGTTTAACTAAGGCTTCAATAATATGGCAAGGCTCAGCTATGTCATGCAGATTCCGAATAATTGCGGACTTAAATTTCCTGAGAATTTTGACCCCAGCTGAGTCGCCTAAAACTTGGGAAATTTCGTCCATCAGGCCTCGGGAATCGCTTTGGGCATTGCCTAATTCCAGCAGAAGCCCATCTTTGACAGTACGCATGAGTCTGCTTACATGGATGCGAACATGGTCCAGCTTCTCGTCCGCTCGCCGGGTAACCAGTGCCGGAACATCGCTATAGCTAACTCCAGAGCTCGGCTCAATCAGCAGGGCGTCTGGTTTTGCCCTCCGGGGCTTGGCCTCCTTTACGCGGGTATTACGTTTTGGGCCTACTTCTTGCCAGCCTTGGCTAGACTCACTAATGCTGGTCCGGATTGAGATTTGACCTTCATCTTCCCTCTGATCACTTTTTTGCACCGAAAGGGCTGGCCACATCCGATGCCTCTGTGGCCGCTGCAATTGTGGTATATTCTTCGAAATCTTCGAACTTTTTTGGACTGCCTGGGAGGTGTTTTTCGCAGTCGAAGTTGGCCCGGCGTTTCCTATTATCCTATCCGTTTCCTAAGTACAGACTTGGTTCGCCATTAGATTTGAACTGGCGGCCATCAGTGTGCCGGCAGGATTTAGATCCATATTTGCTCCTTTTTTTGGCTCTCTACTTCGTGTTGGCTGACTCCCTGCTGTGGCGGAGACCGCTGCAGCATCGGTCGTCGCCCGAACGCCGATTCGTACTCAGCTTCCAGTATGCCTTGGTCTACGTACTCAAGTCCCCCGGTGGCCAAGAATTTCCTCCTGACGACGGCTGGGAGATATACCTCCCCGACTCGGTGGCCTAAATTTAAGCTAGTATAAAACTAAAAGCGTTGACCAGTAGACCAAGATTACTTCGGAAAAAGTGGGACCAAAAAAAAGAAGGAAAACAAATATAGGTGTAACACAGGATTTGAACCTATACCTCTACCGATCCTTTAGGCTTGGCCTCTTACCTCTCCGCCAGAGGCGGTGCCGCGCCGGCTTGGCACAGACTGTATGCAATGCAGAGAATTTGGTGCAGGCTCAATATAAATTTAAATTTATATCAATTTATTAAACTGAGGACCATTTCCGCATCATCGAAAAGTACCTCCGTAATGCTAACATCAACTTCTATACCTACCAACTAAAAAGCAGTAAAGGGCTCCAGGTTGTGTTGAAGGGGATTGAGCCATCGGTCCCTACTCAAGAAATAGCAGACGCGTTGGTCGAAAAAGGGTTTGCGGTCAAATCCGTTGTCAACATCATCAACAGGAACAAAGTCGCACAGCCGCTCTTTAAAATCGAGCTCCAACCAGATGCAAAGCGGTCGAAGCCAAATGAAGTGCATCCAATCTACAACCTACAGCTCCTATTGCACAGAAGAATCACCGTAGAGGAGCCCCATAAGAGACACCAACCACCGCAGTGTAAAAACTGCCAGGAATACAACCACACCTCTAACAACTGCAATCTCAGGTCAGTGTGTGTTGGCTGTGGCGAACATCATAAAGATGGCATTTGCACCAAGGACAGAAACAATGTCGCACTAAGATTATGCAGTAACTGTGGAGGGAACCACACGGCCAACTACAGAGGATGTCCTGTCTTCAAGGATCTTAAATCTCACCTAAACGGGCGCAAACCCCCAGCTGGACCAAAAATCACCGTCAACGCCTCTAAAACTACACCCGAGGTATTCTTCGCCAAGGCTGTTAGATCATCTAACATGCCTGCTACATACAGTCCTAGTGTATCCTTCGCTAGTGTGCTCCGAACTGGACAGACGGAGCCCGCAAAAGAGACCCCGTCACTCCACCATCTACAGAATCCGCAACCTAGCGCACCAGAGCTTGGCCAGCAAACTCCAAGTGGCTTAGAAGCCCTATTGATCTCACTCAATCAAAACATGACCACTTTTATGACGTTCATGCAAAACTGTATGCAAGAACTGATGCGGAATCAAAACCTGCTTATCCAGAAGCTTATCGAGAATAAATAATGGCTTCCCTACGTCTATGTCTTTGGAATGCTAACGGCATCTCCAAGCACAAAAATGAACTGCAACTATTCCTAGACTCAAGTGAAATCGACGTTTTGCTGATTTCAGAAACACATTTAACATCAAAAAATAATTTTCAAATACCAAAATATACCTTCTATGCAACAAACCATCCAGACGGAAAAGCTCATGGCGGGACTGGTATCCTAATCAAAAACCGTATAAAACACTCGTTCCTCAACAGATTTGAAACACAGCACCTACAAGCAACTGCTATAACCGTCCAAACCAGATGCGGCAACACTACATTGGTTGCCCTGTACTGCCCACCACGCTTCTCAATCTCTGAAAAGGAATTTACCGATTTCTTTAACACACTCGGAGATCGCTTCATTGCAGCAGGGGACTATAACGCCAAACATACGCACTGGGGATCTCGCCTGGTAAATCCTAAAGGCAAGCAGTTGTACAACACAATAGTCAACCCTCTCAATAAGATGGATTGCGTCTCACCGGGTAGGCCTACTTATTGGCCCACAGATCCACAGAAAGTGCCTGACTTGATTGATTTCGCAGTAACCAAGAGGATTCCACGTAATCGGATCACTGCGGATACACTGCTAGATCTAACTTCCGATCACTCTCCAGTACTATTCACACTATTAACAAGACCTCAAGTACTTGATCGCCCATATAGGCTTACAAACAACAAAACAAATTGGCATAAATTTAAAATGTACATTAGTGCCCACATTGACTGTTCGCCGAAACTGAATGCTGCAGAGGACATTGATATGTGCGTCTCTGCACTTGAGTCTATGATGGCAGCTGCAGCAAGAGTATCTACTCCACCTGCCTCTTCTTACACTAAACCTGTTGACAGGCCTACGAACCGGCGGATAGAACAATTAGTAACGGAAAAACGACGTCTAAGAAGAGAATGGCAGATTACTCGCTCACCAGCAACAAAACTTCGCCTAAGGCATGCTAATCGCAACCTCTCCAAGGCGTTAAGACAAGAGGAAAGCTGGGCTCAAAGAAAATACATAGAAAAGCTCAGCCCAACCAGCACTAAACATCCTCTGTGGAAAGCCCACCCAACTTTAAGCGCTCCTGCAGAGACAATTTCACCGATAAGGAGTCCAACCGGTGGATGGGCCCGCAGTGACGAAGAGAGGGCATCCGTATTTGCCACACATCTTAAAATGGTTTTCCAGCCAAATCCAACATCAAACTTATCTGTACTTCCCCCTTCAAGCACACTAACGGATAGTGAGTACTCGGAACTCCAATCGGACGAGATCACTGCAGTTATTAAAAACCACATAAAGCCAAAAAAAGCCCCTGGCCATGACCTAATCACACCGAAAATGATCCTGGAACTCCCTATCATTGCCATACAATACATTTGCAAACTGTTCAACGCTATAATAAGAATTGGCTACTTCCCAAGAACATGGAAAAGGTCCACTATCATCATGATTCCTAAAGTGGGAAAAGACAAAACCCAGCCATCATCATATAGGCCAATTAGTTTGCTGCCATGTCTTTCGAAGCTTTTTGAAAAGGTCCTGCAGATCCGACTAAACTCATTTCTGGCATCGGAGAACACAATCCCTTCACACCAGTTCGGCTTCCGCGAAAAACATGGTACAATTGAACAAGTCAATCGCATAACATCCGAAATACGAACAGCATTCGAACTAAAAGAATACTGTGCGGCTGTCTTTCTCGACGTTGCCCAGGTTTTCGATAGAGTTTGGCTGGAGGGTCTGATGTTCAAAATCCGGCAAAAACTGCCACAGTACACCCACAAACTCATGGAATCTTACCTTTACAATAGGCAATTCGCTGTAAGATGTAATGGCTCCGTCTCTGCTGATTTTGAAATCAAAGCTGGTGTACCGCAAGGCAGTGTACTCGGCCCATTGCTTTACCTACTGTACACTGCAGACTTACCAACGAGTTTAGGTCTTACAACGTCCACTTTTGCCGATGACACGGCAATCCTCAGCAGATCCAAATGCCCAATACAAGCCTCTGCAAAATTAGAGGAACACCTCAAGGTGGTAGAGGAATGGCTAGCAACCTGGCGTATCCGGGTCAACGAGCAGAAATGCAAACATGTTACATTTACGCTTAACAGAAGAAACTGTCCAGCTCTAATGCTAAACAACGTACCAGTTCCTCAAGCCGAGGATGTCACTTACCTTGGCATCCACCTAGACAGAAGACTAACTTGGCGCAAGCACATCGAAGCAAAAAAGTCACAGCTTAAACTGAAAGCAAGTAGCCTACATTGGATCATCAATGCTCGGTCCCCTCTACGTCTGGAATATAAAGTCCTCCTATAAAACTCCGTACTGAAACCCATCTGGACTTACGGAGCCGTACTATGGGGGAAGGCAAGTACCAGCAATGTCGATATTATACAAAGAGCGCAGTCGAAAATTTTAAGATCAATCACGGGGGGCCCCGTGGTACATACGGAACGACAACATTCAAAATGATTTAAATATACCTAGCGTAAAATCTGAAATAGGTAGTCAACAACTAAAGTATTCTGCGAAACTGGATGCACACCCAAATGTTCTTGCCAATTCCCTTACGCGAACTACTAATAGAACTCGTCTTAAAAGAAATGACAGACCAACCCAATAACAAGTGATTCGGGCCGCCTGCAATATCCCCAGGATTTATCTTAAGTACTAGATTAAGAAAAATATCTCAAACTTGTTGTTAGGCTCTTATTTAAGAGTAGATTCAACAAATATATATTAAACGTAAAAAAAAAAAAAAAAAAAAAATTTATTAAATTAAAAATAAAAAAGAATATATATATTTAGGTTTATTGAGCCAACAGGGGGATTTTAGCAAATTCCTTCGCCGGGATTTGAACCAGGGAATTCGGCTTAAGCAACTGAGGCGCTACCCCCGGCGCCACGGGGTGATGGAACCAGATGGCGGCTAGAACCTTGTTTGCAGGTGCCCTTACAGCTTCCGTGTTATGGTGCACAAGGGGAATATTATGCTGGAGAAAAGCTCGGCTTACCTCTCGGCTGGTAGGGATCTAGGCTACAAGTTAACAGTTAAAGGGCAGCTGTTAACATGCGGGGCCCTATGTTGTTTGGGTGGTCCGGCAGGTCTGCTAATCAGCTGATGGAGGAATGTGGAGAGATGCTAACAAGGGTAGCTACGTTCACCTCACCCTCACAGATGCAGGAGGTAAGAGGCAACCCCGCTACGCCCGAATTATTCACCAAACCACTGGTGCTCCAAAAAACCAAAAGCACAACTAGCACCTTGCTGGGACACAATTGCTATATCACAATCACTTTCAAACAGGGAAAATACAGGAGACTCTCTCGGCGCAGTTTTGGGATCTAGTTAAGTCCTCTTAACTTATAATTTTTTATAAATTACGGAGCTATAACAAAACGCGACCGCACTGGAGAATTTCACCTTGTCAATGATCATGTTTGTGTGTTTTTTTTTTTAATTCATTTATTACATAAATAACAACAAAATATATATACATATATTACAAATTTAAAGCTGCAAATACGTATTAGGGGGGTTTCTGCAGGACGTCCCATGGGGAATTGCTTCGCAAAAACCTATAACCCTTTACGTATGGCCATTTCTTTCACGCTCTGCCTTTCTTAGGCTGATTCCCACGAAGCTAAGGCCTGTAAAGCTGCTCACTGCTTCCACGCCGCCGCGGCCGCCAGCATGAGGGGCAGGGGTTCTCGGTAGTCAGCACAGTGCCGACCGTTTCCTCCAGAGGCCGCCGTTGACTAGTAAATCTTCTGCATGCGAGAAGGGGGGGTTTTTTTTGTGTGTGTGTTTTTTTTTTTTTTTTTTATTATTTAACAAAAAAAAAAAAAAGTGTAACAATTTAGAGAAAGATAGAAGAGTATAGTGAGGAAGAAGTGGAAGTGTGAAAGGACATTGAAGGGGAAAGGGATGTTTTGGGTGCCAATTTAACCTGCGGAACTGCCGGGGGGTATTGCTTCGCAGGCTAGAAAGGCGGGCTACATGCCCCTCAGGCGTTTCGCTGCCTCTCCAGGCGGCGAAGAGCGTCCATAACTTTTTTTGCAAATTTGCAGGCCGCGGACCATTTTCCTTGGCTAGCACACATTATATTGGTAGTGTTCTCAACCGTAGGTAGTTCCCCAAACGCTTCCTCGAGCTCATTGCGTTCACTCTGAAATCTCGGGCAGCAGAAAAACACATGCTCGGCATCCTCTACTACGCCGTTTTGGCATAGCATGCATTCTGGACTGCTTTCGTGCCCAAATCGGTGTAGATATGAATTGAAGCACCCATGGCCACTATACAACTGGGTTAACTCGAACGTTACTTCGCCGTGACTTCCCGAGAGCCAGGGCTCCAGGTTCGGGATCAACCTAAACGTCCATCTGCCTTTGGTTGAGGATGTCCATCTTGCTTGCCAGTCTTCTAAGCTCGCTCTTCTGGCTGCTCTTTTGGCCTCTTGTTTTGCCAGTGGCGTCCATTCGTTAGTTTGCCTTCTATTGTGGATGTATTGGGACTCCTTCGCCAGGAGATCGATGGGTGTCAGTCCAGCTATGACCAACGCAGCCTCGTCGGATATTGTTCGGAAGCCTCGACACACTCGTATGGCTCCCACTCTGTACGTCGATTCGAGCCCTTGGCGATGTGATTTCTGCCGCATAGCCGTTGCCCAAATAGGGGCTCCGTAGAGCATTACCGATCTCACGACATTTATCAATAGTACCCTTTGCCGTTGGCTTGGGCCTCTGGAGTTGAGCAAAAACCGTGTAATGCAGCGGCCTATTTCTGCAGCTTTTGTGTTTGCGTGCTCTAGGTGTTCCTTGAAGCTGAGGCGCGTGTCTAATAAAACGCCTAAATAGCGTATTGCCCTGGATGACGTTATTTTGCATGTGTCTAGAGGAATTTCAGCTACCTCCACGACTTTGCGGCTGCTGATCAAGACAGCTTCAGTTTTTGGACTGCAAGTTGCAAGCCTACATTGTTTAGCCATCCTTTGACTATGTCGACTGCCACGGCCGTTTTGCTCTCCGTCTCATGTAGATGCTTCGCTACCACCACTATCGCCACGTCATCTGCAAAGCCGACAATCTGGGTTCCAGGTGGGAGAGAAAGCCTAAGCACGCCATCGTACATCACGTTCCATAGGATTGGGCCCAGAACGGAGCCTTGCGGGACACCTCCTTTGACGACATGTGTGCGCCAGCCACTTTGGGTGTTGTAGCGTAGGATGCGATTTCGGAAATAGTCTTCCACCATGAGGACTAGGTACTCTGGTACCCGAAATTCCCGAAGAGAGCTTAGGATCCGACTCCAGTTTGCGGTGTTGAAGGCGTTTCTCACATCTAGAGTGGTCACCAAGCAGTATTCTTTCTTGCCACCCTTCCATCGCTGGCCCTCGATGGCATTGCTAGCTATGTCAACAACCGTTTGTAGCGCGTCGATTGTGGACTTTGCGCGTCTAAATCCAAACTGCATCGGTGAGAGGTCGCCAGAGTTCTTGATGGCGGACTCAACTCTCTGCGCCAGCAGTTTTTCAAACAATTTCGAGACCGAATCTAGAAGGCAGATTGGCCTGTATGCTGATGGGTCCTCGGCTGGCTTGTTCGGCTTGGGCAGAAGCACTAGATTTTGCAATTTCCAGCTGTCTGGGAAAATGCCATCGTGCATGCATTTATTGAACACTTCTGCAAATTTTTCAGGCTGGAGGCGTGCCGCCAGTTTTAGCGCCTTGTTTGGTATTGCATCTGGGCCTGGTGCCTTTTGGTCCTGCAACCTTGCGCCGACTGCAAGAATTTCTTCGGGGCTGATATCGTGTACGTCTGGTGTATTAGCGATCCCAGTGGGTCTTGGCGATATGACTGTGGTGTTCGTGAACAGAGTCTCTACAATGAGTTTCATTTGCGATTCGTTAGGAGTCGCGGGCTTGTTTGCGTTGAGCTTCTTCATGGCCACTTTGTAAGCAGCACCCCAAATATCGTTCTCGGCGGCGTTGCACATTTCGAAGAAGCATTTGCGTTTGCTCTCCTTAATGGCCAATTTTAGTTCTCTTCGCCTAAGCTTATATTGGGCCTGCAGGATAAAGAACTCTGGCATTCCTCGCGCCCTCTGGTATTGACGTCTGCATTGGAGGCACCTCCTCCTCGCCTCATTTATAGATGCATTCCACCAATATACAGGTGTCTTTTGTTTGTTGTGGCATCTACGGGCTACCATGCTGGCATCACAGGCTGCTAGTACGGCATCTACGAGCGTTTTAGCAAACTTGTTTGCGTTGCCGGTGAGGGGTGGGATTCTGAGGGATTCCTCGAATGTTGTGCTATTTAGAGTATCCACTCTAAACATTTTTACGTTTTGGTCAGTGGTTGCGTTTTCAGCGGGGCGGTTACCGATTGTGCACAAAATGGCTAAATGGTCGCTAGCCGTGTAATGGCTACACAATTGCCAGTTGGTCTGTGCTGCTAGTTGTCGGCTTGCAAATGTGACGTCGATCACTGATCCGTAGCCAGCTCTGCAGAATGTGTGCCTGTTGCTCGTGTTTAGCACGACAAGTTCGAGTGAGGCGAGGCTCTCAAGAATTGTGCGGCCCCTGGAGTTTGTTCGGGCGCTGCCCCATTCTTTGGACCACGAGTTAAAATCACCTGCTACTATTGTTTTGCCCTTTCCTCTGGCATCCAGAGCAAGTTGATCCATTACCGACTCGAATTCTTGGGGGGTAAGACTTGGTGCCAGGTAGCAGCTGTACACCCATATGTCACCTATGTATGCTCTGACAAAACCTCTATGTGCGTAGATATGCTGCATGGGCGGAGTACGATTGCCGCACAACCAGATTGCAGCTTTCCCCGAAGAGTCTGTTGCTCATGAGCTGCCAGGCCGGGTTTTGTATGGCTCGCTCAGAATCGCCACGTCTATATTCATTTCCCTTACTGATTGTGCTAGTAAATCATGCGCCGCCGCACAATGATTTAAATTTAGTTGTAGTAGCTTCATAGATTTTGTTGCTGATTCGCTCCAGCACTCGCCATTGGGCAACGTCGGCTGCCAGTGTAATGCCCCACCTGTTGTCGTTTGGCGTCTATGCAGTTGAAGCAGACAGGAAAGTTGCTGCATGAGGCTGCCTTGTGGTCTGTCGCCCCACATTTGAGACACCAATTTGTGCGATCGATTGAGCTACTGCATTTTGCCGCCGTGTGGCCGAAGTTTAAGCATTTGTAGCATCTTTGCTTTGACTGCCGTTCCCGAATCGGGCAGTGCGACCATCCTATTGCAATTGATCCCGTCTTAAGCAAGGGAGTCAGCAGTTGAGCGCGGCATTGATAAGACAGCCAACTGTGTATCACCAAAAGTATGGCGCAAACTTCGGACTCGCACATTTGCGGTGGCATCGCCAATAATTTTCGTTAATGCTTCTATAATATGGTCTGGGCATCGAGTTTGCGTATCTCAATCCAAGCTTCGGCTCCTAATGCTCTTACTGACGCTTGCTGGCCTAGAACTTGGCTAAGCTCGTTACTCAGTTTTTGGCAGTCCGAATCGCCGTCTTGCTTGAGTTCTAGAAGCAGCTCGCCCTTGGCGGTCTTTCTTGTGCGCTTTAAGTTGTTTTTGACTCCATCGAGTTTGCCATCGGTTCGCCTTGTAACCATACCAAGAATTTGGGCGTAAGAGAAACCCTCTTGGGCCTGGATCACGATGGCCGCAGGCTTGTCCCTTCGAGCTGGTTGCTTGTTAGGCCGCTTTCGAGACACCGTTTGCCATTCCGCATCCGCTTCGGCTGCATTGACTAAATTGGCCCACGATGTGTTTGTATGTGTGGGCGTAGCTGATTTAGCTGGCTGGCTCAGACTTATGGGATAACCCAGATGGTTATTCATCACCGGTGTTGTTTGCGTGGCGATGACGCCCTTTTGGACCATTTTTGCGGGGTGGCTATCGGTCATTTTTCGGCACAGAGTTCTTAGTACTCAGATTTACGTGACGAACTGGCTTTCTCCCATCGTCCGCTCTGTTGAACATACTGTCTAGCTGCCAGATCAGATTTCCCAGTTCGTTTAGCTCTTCTATTTGTGAAGTTACTACTGGAGCATCAAAGTTATTTAATGCTTGCACCTGTATAGCTCGTGCATCTGGGTTCTTTGCAACATTTACATTTACCGGCTGTGTCTGTGCTCAGGGGCGGTGACCGCAAGAGCCGTGGACGACTGCCGAAAGCAGACTCTTCCCATTGGGTATTCTGCACGTCTGCCATTGCGCATCGGGCTTGGTGGTCGATGGATACCACAGATTTGTTCATTTGGCTGGCTGGAGAGTATCGGTTGCAGTTTGTGAATTTAAATTTTTTTAAATTTGAATTTGAATCCGAAGGAAGAAGAAGCTTCGAAACGGCTGGCCCAGAGGCGCCACCTGCCAATTTATGGCTAGGGGCTCCCCTATGTCTTTCCTCGTTTTCCAACACTGGTGCAATCAGCTGGTGCGTGGCGGTGTGACTGCTAAGAACACGTCGTGCAACAACAAGGAAAGTTTGGAGAAAGGTGGATAAAAAAGATATTTCTCACCCACACCAGCAAAGACAGGAGCAAGCGATGAGAGAGGCGGGAAAAAAAAACAAAGAGAGGCGATCTGCAGCCTCCCCCTCGCCCCTACCGGCTCCAATGGTCCAGCCAAGTGGAGTTTTAGCAAGCAAGTTTCGCGGCCAGCCCACAGGCGGCAGAGGAGTCCCCGCAACGAGGTACGTAGACAGTCCAAAGGAGACCCTTCTTGACGTCGAAGTTTTAATTTCAGGCCCTCTGGATGCGCAGAAAAACGATCTTGAAAGGGAGCGCCCGCGAGTATAGGACCGCACCACTTTTAACCACTTGTGTGTGTCTCTTTGTGTGTGTGTGTGTGTGTGTGTGTGTGTGTGTGTGTGTGTGTGTGTGTGTGTGTGGATAGGACAAGACAAGAAAACAAACAGAAGAATGTGGTTAACAAGTATAAATTTGATTAGGTAGCAGAAGCGTTTTGCTTTCTTTCATTAAGCTACTAAGTACGCTGATCCTTTCTGTTGGAAATTGATTAAGGAAATATTTATTAAAACCATAATTAAAAATAATATTATTGAAAATTTACAGAGAATGTGCAAGCGAGAGAGATAGGAGGGTTGAAAGTGATGCACATACAAGGATTTGTGGCTGTGCCAGATAAAATGGAATAGCAAGCGAAAAGCCACAGGACGTCAAGGATTAAAAGATGCCGCTTGCTGGTTGGCTTCTGCTTGCCCTTACCCACAATAACAACATTATCAAGAACACACCCATATATTTATACACACACACATTCAGAGACTCCGACAGACACAGCGAACAACAAATTGCCCTTAAAGCGCAGAATAGTAGGATGATAACGGAGGGAGATGATAGGAAACGACACTGGGGATGGCAACGAGCATGTGTGGTGGGGCAGCTTCTCATATAAAATGCGCGTTATGGCTCTGGCAAATGACAAAAAGCGCAAGGCTATTAAATTAAATTAAATGGAATTGACAAAAAAAAAAAAAAAATGGAAAAGGCGAGAAGAACAAGCCCAGGCAAGGACTCCTGTTGCATAGAAGAAGCTCTTGTTGAGAAGTCAGCGCCATAAATGTTGGAGTTAGCTAGTGGCAGGTAGGGGGGAATCGGTAGAAGCTGCAAAATATGGCTCAAGTTTACTAGACCGAAATTGTTTTTTTCCTTCGCACACATTTTTCTTGTCCAAGTTTAAGCACTCATAGCTTCATTTTTGTTTTGTAGCAAAGAAAGAGAGGACGGGAAAGTGTACTATACTGTGTTATATATTGACAAGCATACCTTTTTTTGTTTTTATGTTTTTTTTTCTTCCTATTTTTTCTTTTTTAGCAGCTCAAACCTGTTTGCTGTAGTTGTAATCTATGAGTCTGTGAGTGCTTGTCTAGCATATATTTCATTATTAAAATTAATTAGAGTCAAAATGCGAAAAGGATTTGAACTGCCAAGCAAGGAGCTAGCCATTATCCATCAACACAAGTTGGCTAGTTGCAGTTATCAAGGAGTCCCATTCATTCTGTTTTGGCTTCGCTTTCTCTGTCTCTGTCTCTGTGTTTGTATCTGGTTCAAAGTGAATGTGGTGGACAGTTGTATAACTTTGTTTAAGTTTAATCATTTTTGTTTATAAAACACTTTTATAACCATTGCATTCTCAACATTTCTTTTCTTTCACAAATCTGTTTAACTTGGTGGAATGTTAATAGCTGGAGAGATGGAGAAATTCTAGACAGACCACTGAAAGGAAGTTTTAATTGAAGATTGAAAGTAAACTATTCTTGGCCACAATAACTACTACCAATACAAGAGGAGAAAACGTTCTTAAAACCTATTAAATTACAAGATGACAACCAGCGGTAAGTCTGTATGTGTGTGGGTAGCATTAAAAGCTCAAAAAAGTAACAAAAACTGTGAAAAAAACGATTGAATGCAAGCCAGCGACTTTATATGCTTCTACTTATTCACTGAAATCTCAAAAGCGCCAGAAAGTAAGAGAAAAAGGAGAAAAAGGAGGAGAGAAAGAGAAAATGTGTGTGTTGGCTACAAAGCCCTATACATACAGGACCAAGCTGAAAATGTCCTCTAGCAGCCCTAGCAAGTTGTGCCTTGAGTTTGTATAGTTTTATAATTTTTATTTAATTAGTTTTAAAACTTTTTGCAAAAATTTCAGAGTGTGGGTGAACTATAAATGCATACAAACTGAGACACACACACACACACACACACACACACACATACAAAAAGTCAGACGCAGAAAAAAGTGTGTAAAAGTGGGATGTGCACTTTGTCGTGTCCGGTCTTTTTCTGTGTAAATTCCGTCTTATCCGTGATCGTAAATCTCGTAATCCTGCAACTTAATAATCTGTTAGTGTAGCAGTCTCACTTCTTGTTGTTACTCACGGCCTCCCGCTGCGTCGGTCCCTTGGTGGTCGGTGGGGCGCGGGGTGCCTTCATTCTGTATCACCCAACTTTTCTCTCCGCATCTGTGTTAGTGGGGTGCTAGTCGCACCTTTAAACAAATTTTTCATCCACCCACGCTGTAAGTAAAAAAGTAAACAAGCAATTGGTGTGATAACCAGCTGTTGGGGGACCTGCCAAGTCGGTCTCGAAAGCTCTCCAGGGCTATCACTTGGGAGTCGAGCTTTCACCTCAAAACTTTTAAGCCGGGGTTCTTGATCACCTCCCACCAGACTAGCAGCATAGTAGCGCAACAGCCTAAGTCTTGGTGACGTACGCGGTGGCCTACCTGGCAGAGGCGCTGCTTCCCATCGCACGGTGCCTGGTTCAAATCCGCTGAGTGGAGCGAAAAAATTTAAAATAAATCTGGAGCATTTTTATTTTATTTTCTTTCTAACGCGGGTCTCCAAGTACCTGGTTCAACTCCGCTGGGAGGAATTGAAATTAAATTTCAAATTTTTCTATTTGAAATCTAATTTATTTAACTTCTTCGATACCCTTCGGCACGGTAGGGGTTCAAATCCGCCGCGTGTAATATAGGAGTCAAAAATTATTTTTTATTTTATTTATTTAATAATTTTTATTCTACTATTGCACACCGGGTGGCCCATATCCCCGCTGATTGCCTGTCTTATCCAAAGGAAGCCGAGCCGGAGCGGTATAACTCCCAACGCTCGCCAGGGGGGAAATACCTGGTCGTCAGGACGTAGATAATGCAAGGCGAGGAGCTGATCGTGTTTGGGCGTAGCAGATTGCTGCTACATTCGCCTCCAATCTTTGACGAGTTGCCATTGCGAGCGGCTGCTAGTCAGCAAGAGGACACTCCAAAGAGATCGCGGGACGCCATGAGCCCAGATGGAGAAGCCACTAACGCAAATGCCTGCGCCCCACCGAAAGGTCAAAATTGCAGCCTGTTTGCAATGAACTCACTGAAATGGGCATACTATTGGAGGAAATCTCGGAGAGGATCAAGCCCGAGAAAGAAGGAGGCAAGCGGGCCATCACCAACGCCCTTCGTGAAAAGGTGGAGAGGCTAAAAGAGCTGCAGGCGGAAGTCAGTTCCCGGTTTAGCGGACATTCGATCGAGTCAGTTTCGTCGGATGCATGTCCCAATTGCTCGAAGGCGCCACCTGAGCGTGCCAGTCGTGGGCAGCAGACCGACGCAATGTCCTCCAGGACCACGCTATCCCGGACTACTCAGACTTCACCACTGGCAAAGCGAGTAGACAAGGCACCGGGTCCGTCTGAACCGGCTGGAAAGCAATTGCGGCAGCCGAGTGCTCACGCACCCAAGCAGCGTCCTAAAAAGCGGCAACCTGTAGAATCCCGGCAGCAGCAGGCACCACCTACTCCTCAAGGCGACAAACCGCATCACACAAGAGCGGACATCGGGACAACCGAGGACAACCAAGGCTGGAAAACAGTCGGCCCACCAAAGCCTCGACGTGGAGCCTCCTTGCAGCAGGTTAAACCCAGAATCAGGCATAGACCGGATGCAATTCTGATCGAGGCCAGCTTCGGGCTCAGTTATAGCCAAGTCCTAACGATGGTGACCAGGCGTACGGATGGTAAACTACTCCACGTCCGTGAGCCAAAGACGCGCTGCTACTGGAGCTTCGCAAGGACTCGGCTACGAGTATACAATCGCTCCAGGACGATATCACCCAAGTACTGGGCGCAACAGCCGGTGTGAAGGCCCTCGCGCAGCTCAGAACGGTAGCAATCTACAACCTAGATGCAGCGGTGACCCCTGAGGAGCTTCTAGCGAAGCTATCCTCGCAAGCGAAGGTTGAAATGAACGCATTAACAGTCAAAAGCCTTCGGGCAGGTCTTCGGAACTACCAGACGGCAATTTTGAGCGCACCTGAGGCTGTGGCCCGGAAGCTTATCGAACTTGGTCGCGTAGAGATAGGCTGGGCTAAGCGAATCAGAGAGCTCGAGCAGCGGCCATTGCGCTGTTTCAAGTGCCTAGCTACTGGCCACATCGCCACGAAGTGCTCAAGCAAGGAGGACAGATCAGACTGTTGCTTCAAATGTGGTGTAGCAGGCCACAAGGCAGTGGAACCCCACTGCTTTCTCTGCGCTGCACAGGACTTAAACCCAAGAAATCATCTTGCGGGCAGCCGTCTTTGCCCAGCTACGGGCGTATCGAGGACCCAAAAGTAGCTCAAATGACCCAGCCAGCCATGAAGATCCTGAAGTTAAACCTGAACCTGAACCTGAACAGCAGCAAACTGTTCGGGAGTTGAGAGCGGATATAGCCCTGCTGAGCGAACCATACAAAATTGGCACGGGCCCCTGTTGGGACAAGGACTCGAGCGGCAAAGCAGCACTGTGGTGTTGTGGTAGTAGCGACGGCATATTGCAGGATATTCTACACGAGAATGGTTTTGTGAAAGCTAGGTTTGGCAGTTACTGGCTTTACAGCTGCTCGCGCCTAGCTTAACCCTGAAGCAGTTTGGCAGAACGGTGGACCGCATCGCTGATGACGTTAGAGGACGACAACGAGTAATTATAGGTGGCGACTTTAATGCTTGGTCAGTCGAATGGGGAAGTTGTCGCTCGGACGCTCGTGGTAGATTGCTGTTGGAAGCTTTCGCCAACTTAAGCATATCTTTGCTAAACGTTGGTTCCCAGAACACCTTCAGAAGGGCCGGTACAGGATCTATTGTAGATCTTCTATTTGCCAGCGACAGTATCGTCGCCTCAGCCACTTGGAGCGTGGGATCAACGTACTCGGCGAGTGACCACGAAGTCATCACCTTCACCCTCGGCGACAGCAGGCACCCGCTTCCAAGGACGCAACACTTCCGGAGGGTCTTTAAGCCGGAAACCCTCAACCCGCAACTCTTCGGCCACAACCTGGATGGTCTAACGGTCAGCGAAAACATGTGCGCGCAAGATTCCGCAAATTCCGTAATGGCACGGCTAGCCGAGGCTTGTGAGGCTAGTATGTCTCAGAGTGGCACATACACGCGACACCACAAACCAGTCTTTTGGTGGAACGACGCTATCGCCGAAGCCAGGAGATCCTTCTTTCGCGCAAGGCGACTTTATTAGCGCGCACGACGTTCGACAAACTTCGAGGCTCTGGGTCTTGAGTATAAGAGACGTCGGAATATCCTCAAGACTGCGATCCGCTCCAGCAAACGAGAATGTTTCCTGGCTTTATGCGACTCTGCTGAGCACGACCCCTGGGGTAAGGCCTACCAGTTAGTGGTAAAGCGTCTAAACTCCAGTAGGTACCCACCACCGACGGATGCAGAAACGGTACGCTTAATTGTCGATGGAGTTTTTCCCGAGGTTGACGAAGCAATGCGTGTGCCCCCCGACTCCTGCCCTACACGCGGCGGAGTGTACGTTAGCCGACGTCCTCGAAACGGTGAGGCGACTGAAGCCCAAAAAGGCACCAGGTCCGGATTCGATCCCCAATAATGCATTCAAGCTCGCAGTTTTGCTATACCCACAAGTGTTCGCAGAACTTTACTCAAAATGCTTGAGTGAAGGTGTCTTCCCGGATAGGTGGAAACTACAAAACCTGGTGTTGCTGCCAAAGCCGGGGAAGCCGCTTGGAGAGGCGTCCTCCTATAGACCCATCTGCCTCATCGATACAGCTGGAAAAGAGGCAATAATCTGCTCGCGGTTGGAATCGGAAATCATGGCAAGGGGCGGTCTATCCGAGCATCAGTTTGGATTTAGGGAAGGCGAGATCTACGATCGACGCAATCAACGGATGGTAGGTTTGGCTGCAAGGGCAATTGAAGGAACGAGATGGAAAGGCGGTGCCAAAGAATATTGTCTTGTGGTAACACTTGACATCAAAAACGCCTTCAATTCAGCGAGATGGAACAGGATCTTGGACCCGCTTGGGGCCTTTGGTTTTGCGAGTTATCTCATCAAGTGCGTAGCCAGTTATTTCTGCAACAGGAGGATACGATTCTGGACGGACGCAGGGTTAGAGGAAACGGTCGTTCTGCTGGCGTTCCACAAGGGTCTGTCTTGGGCCCCCTGCTGTGGAACGTCATGTACGACGGTATCCTACTCTTGGATTTCGAGCCTGGCACCCATATAGTTGGTTTCGCAGACGACGTAGCACTGGTAGTGATAGCCAAGGAACTCACAGTAGCCGAAGAAGTAACCAACCGGGCGATCAACAAGGTTGGCCAATGGCTCTCTGCAGCCGGTCTGCAGTTGGCCGCCCATAAAACGGAGGCGGTTCTGATAAGTAGCCGCAAGCGAGTCGAGACCGCCAGCATTAAAGTCGGCGACACCACCGTTGTCTCTAAGCGAGCCCTAAAATACCTAGGAGTCATGATCGACACAAGGCTGACTTTTAGAAAACACTTGGAGTACAGCAGCGAGAAGGCAGCATCGGTAGCGCAATCGCTCTCCCGAGTACTACTCAACACACGTGGACCGAAACATGGACGGCGTCTCTTGCTATCCAGCGTCATACGATCGACTGCACTCTACGCGGTGCCTTCGTGGATAAAGGGGATGGAAACGAGATCCTACAGGCGAAGCCTCGAGTCGACGCATCGTTTAAGCGCAATCAGAGTATGAAGAGCTTTTCGCACCATCTCTGACGACGCCGCACTGGTGATCGCTGGGTTGCTGCGTCAAGACAAACCAACAGCACTACCACAGATCAGCAGAGAGGTCTCGAGCATTGGAGGACATGGCAGTCGAGTCTGCGTAGATGGCAGGAAAGGTGGGACTCCTCTACCTCTACCTCACACAGCTCCTGAGCGGCCACGGATGCTTCAGAAGCTACCTGAATAGATTTAACCACGACGAGTCGGATGAATGCACATGGTGCGGAGCTGGCATTGTAGAAGACGCAAGCCATGTGCTCCAGCACTGCCCACGCTTCGACGTAGAAAGGTGCCGTCTGCAGAACGTAATGGGCGAGCTAGTGACGGCGAGAAATCTCATCAGGATGATGATCGCAGACCCAGACGTATGGGATGCGGTCAGTGCATTCGCCGTGCGCGTAATGAAGGTACTCAGGAAACTGGAGAGGGAAAGGTCTGCCCAATAAACAATTAAAGCCCACGGTCTGCGATGCAATACCGACAAGTCGTTCCGCAGTAGCCGTCATCTTTTATTTTTTTGTTCTCACCTTATGTTCCCTGCTTATTTGTAACTTTATGTATTATATGTTCGTAAGTTCTAAAAAAATAAAAAAAAAAAAAAAAAAAAAAAAACACATACAAAAGTCACACAATCATATAACTATAGCTAAAGTCAAGCAAGGCTAAAGTAAAGTTGCCAGATTTTATGAGTTAAGAGAAACGAGCCCAGCCCTTTACACCGTCTCCGGTAACCCTCCATGAGCAAACTATTGCCACATGCACCTAGGAGCCAGCTTTTGTCAACTATGTATAACTCTCGCTTGCATGTGTGTGTGTGTATTCTGGTTCTGCCTGCAATTGTGTTGATAATTTGAAAATTCATTTAAAGTTTTTGTATCGCGTTTTTTTTTATAGAATCTAATGAATAATTAACGAAGTTCTTGTGCATTTGAAAAGACGTCGACATTGTCGGCAACGACAACGACAATTCCACCGACGGAAGACTCTCTAAATGTTGGACGAAAACGGCTGGCAACTTTTCATTTGTGGCAAATATGGCTGGCGTCAGAAAGTTTTATGTTTGCTTATTATTTACAGATTCTGTAGAACAAGTCGGCCACATAAATAGCGTAAATACAACCACCGAACCTAGCTATCCCCTCCCCACGTTCACTCACAAGGATTCACTTAGCTCAAAATTAGGCGCATTAAATTATGAGGCAGTGTAAGATGTTCTTTAGCGACTGGAACTAGCAAAAACACTTAATAATCTGTTGATAAGCTTCATTTGTGTCTTATAGAAGTTTTAAAATGGTTCCAGTTTCTGTTCATTAAATTCCAGTTTAATGAATTGAAACAGATTTAGCTAGTTAATTAATTCAATTAAATCGTTTTACGTTTCCAACAAATAGAATATTACGATTACCTTTTTTTGGGTTTTTATGTCTATTTTGTTGTTGTTTTTTTTTATGTATAAAATAAAATTATAAACTTATAAACAATGATCACTTAAATGTACAAATCTCTAAATTTTACGCTTCATTTTTTTTTTTTTTTTTTTTGTTGTTGTGAAAGAATTGATCTTTCCTCGATGTTGCTTTTCTGTCTGAAGTAAATGAATTTTAAAAAATTTTGTGAGTTAAAAAAAAAAACAGAAACATATAAGGGAAACAAGATGGAATTGACTCAAAGACTCAAAGGGGAGAAACACATGCGAAAATAAATTAGAAGAGAAAAAGAGATATAGCATGATAGATTGGACAATATTTGCATCTGTCTGGGTCTTTCCATGATATGACAGAGAGAGGGAAATAGAGAGAGATAGCGATTATAAATGGTAAGAAAGGAAGGAGGCAAGAGAAATTTGAAAAATGAAATGAAAGGGAAATTGAGTTGATCTTGTTGTATAGTAGTAGTTGTTGTTGTTGTTGTTGTTGATGTTGTAGTTGTAGGTTGCTGTTGTTTAGTTATTATTGTTGTTGTTGTTTAATTATTATGTTTATGAGGTGGCAGCTTTGGTTTTGGGCGCGCTCTTAGTGCGACCTTCAGTGTTCAATCCAGCTAGAAGTTCGCTCTTGCGGATGCTCTTCAGATCCAGATCGCCATAGTAGTCTTCACTGTTATTGTAAAATTGGGACCAAGGTAAAGAGATATGTAAGAATAGACCAAGAGAGATATGTATGTATGTATATGAAAGTGCCATGTATCAATCAATGTGCGGTCTATCCGAGCATCAGTTTGGATTTAGGAAGGCGAGATCTACGATCGACGCAATCAACCGGATGGTAGGTTTGGCTGCAAGGGCAATTGAAGGAACGAGATGGAAAGGCGGTGCCAAAGAATATTGTCTTGTGGTAACACTTGACATCAAAAACGCCTTCAATTCAGCGAGATGGAACAGGATCTTGGACCCGCTTGGGGCCTTTGGTATTGCGAGTTATCTCATCAAGTGCGTAGCCAGTTATTTCTGCAACAGGAGGATACGATTCTGGACGGACGCAGGGTAAGAGGAAACGGTCGTTCTGCTGGCGTCCCACAAGGGTCTGTCTTGGGCCCCCTGCTGTGGAACGTCATGTACGACGGTATCCTACTCTTGGATTTCGAGCCTGGCACCCATATAGTTGGTTTCGCAGACGACGTAGCACTGGTAGTGATAGCCAAGGAACTCACAGTAGCCGAAGAAGTAACCAACCGGGCGACCATAAGGTTGGCCAATGGCTCTCTGCAGCCGGTCTGCAGTTGGCCGCAAGCGAGTCGAGACCGCCAGCATTAAAGTCGGCGACACCACCGTTGTCTCTAAGCTAGCCCTAAAATACCTAGGAGTCATGATCGACACAAGGCTGACTTTTAGAAAACACTTGGAGTACAGCAGCGAGAAGGCAGCATCGGTAGCGCAATCGCTCTCCCGAATACTACTCAACACACGTGGACCGAAACATGGACGGCGTCTCTTGCTATCCAGCGTCATACGATCGACTGCACTCTACGCGGTGCCTTCGTGGATAAAGGGGATGGAAACGAGATCCTACAGGCGAAGCCTCGAGTCGACGCATCGTTTAAGCGCAATCAGAGTATGAAGAGCTTTTCGCACCATCTCTGACGACGCCGCACTGGTGATCGCTGGGTTGCTGCCCATCGACGAATACGCTGCCATCGCGTCGGCCTCCTTCACAGCGTCAAGACAAACCAACAGCACTACCACAGATCAGCAGAGAGGTTTCGAGCATCGGAGGGCATGGCAGTCGAGTCTGCGTAGATGGCAGGAAAGGTGGGACTCCTCCTCCAAGGGGAGGTGGACCCACACACTTATCCCTGACATCACTTCATGGGTTTCCAGAAAACACGGGGCAGTGAACTTCTACCTCACACAGCTCCTGAGCGGCCACGGATGCTTCAGAAGTACCTGAATAGATTTAACCACGACGAGTCGGATGAATGCACATGGTGCGGAGCTGGCATTGTAGAAGACGCAAGCCATGTGCTCCAGCACTGCCCACGCTTCGACGTAGAAAGGTGCCGTCTGCAGAACGTAATGGGCGAGCTAGTGACGGCGAGAAATCTCATCAGGATGATGATCGCAGACCCAGACGTATGGGAGGCGGTCAGTGCCTTCGCCGTGCGCGTAATGAAGGTACTCAGGAAACTGGAGAGGGAAAGGTCTGCCCAATAAACAATTAAAGCCCACGGTCTGCGATGCAATACCGACAAGTCGTTCCGCAGTAGCCGTCATCTTTTATTTTTTTCTTCTCACCTTATGTTCCCCTGCTTATTTGCAACTTTATGTATTATATGTTCGTAAGTTCTAAAAAAATAAAAAAAAAAAAAAAAAAAAACACATACAAAAGTCACACAATCATATAACTATAGCTAAAGTCAAGCAAGGCTAAAGTAAAGTTGCCAGATTTTATGAGTTAAGAGAAACGAGCCCAGCCCTTTACACCGTCTCCGGTAACCCTCCATGAGCAAACTATTGCCACATGCACCTAGGAGCCAGCTTTTGTCAACTATGTATAACTCTCGCTTGCATGTGTGTGTGTATTCTGGTTCTGCCTGCAATTGTGTTGATAATTTGAAAATTCATTTAAAGTTTTTGTATCGCGTTTTTTTTTTATAGAATCTAATGAATAATTAACGAAGTTCTTGTGCATTTGAAAAGACGTCGACATTGTCGGCAACGACAACGACAATTCCACCGACGGAAGACTCTCTAAATGTTGGACGAAAACGGCTGGCAACTTTTCATTTGTGGCAAATATGGCTGGCGTAAGAAAGTTTTATGTTTGCTTATTATTTACAGATTCTGTAGAACAAGTCAGCCACATAAATAGCGTAAATACAACCACCGAACCTAGCTATCCCCTCCCCACGTTCACTCACAAGGATTCACTTAGCTCAAAATTTGGCGCATTAAATTATGAGGCAGTGTAAGATGTACTTTAGCGACTGGAACTAGCAAAAACACTTAATAATCTGTTGATAAGCTTCATTTGTGTCTTATAGAAGTTTTAAAATGGTTCCAGTTTCTGTTCATTAAATTCCAGTTTAATGAATTGAAACAGATTTAGCTAGTTAATTAATTCAATTAAATCGTTTCACGTTTCCAACAAATAGAATATTACGATTACCTTTTTTTTGGGTTTTTATGTATATTTTGTTGTTGTTTTTTTTTTATGTATAAAATAAAATTATAAACTTATAAACAATGATCACTTAAATGTACAAATCTCTAAATTTTACGCTTCATTTTTTTTTTTTTTTTTTTTTTGTTGTTCAATCCAGCTAGAAGTTCGCTCTTGCGGATGCTCTTCAGATCCAGATCGCCATAGTAGTCTTCACTGTAATTGTAAAATTGGGACCAAGGTAAAGAGATATGTAAGAATAGACCAAGAGAGATATGTATGTATGTATATGAAAGTGCCATGTATCAATCAATGTGTTTGTGTGTGTGTGTGTGTGAGTATAAGAGACAGTGAAAGTGACAGTAAGAGTAATGTGAATAGTGAAAGCATGTGTCAATTTGTTTTTTGGTGCAAGCGTGGCCAGGAACATTTGAATTCAACTCAACGAGCTTCCAAGCAAACAGAACAAACCAAAGTATAATTTTCACAAAACATCCCATACATACATACGTGTTTATAGAAATTATAATTATACAAGTGTAAATATTCACTTACCATCCCGGAACATCCTCGGGATCCTCACAGTTGCCTGTGCCATCAGAATCACCAATTTTGAAGACTGTGCCAATTGGGCAACCATATTCGCGAGCAACTCCATCCAGACGGATGTAGTATTTCGGCAATCCTCGGGATGAGCATGACGTGAGAAGGAACCAGGATTGGCCAGTTCACCAGCAGCTGGGCATGTAAAACCATTGGCAACCTCTGCAATTGGAAGAAAAGTTTAATCAATTTCCATGTGATTTTACTTTTCTTTAGCAAATTTACCTTCATTTTTGCATTCTGGCACCTGATCGGCTCACATGCAGACACGTGCATCACGATCGTAAGCCAAACCGGGAGAGCACTGATATTTGGAGGGTTCACCGTTCCAGCAATTCCAGAACACATCGCATTTATTCTCATCGGGGAAAATGCCATAGAGACGAGCACAGTGTGGTGGGGTAATTGGTGGTTCTATAACCAATAATCTCATTAAATAAGTATACATTAGAATACCTTTCGATGGACTCACCCAACTCTGTGCGATCGCCACAATCAACGTTGTGCAAATAGTCACAGTTCTCAGTTAAAAATTTGGAATCTGAGGCATCGAAAGCCAAACCATTGCCGCATGTCTTGAGCTCGGAAACGCCATTGTCACATTTCCAGTATTTATCGCAAGATGTCTCATGTTGATTGAAGCCAAAGTCATCAGGACACTTGAAGCTCTGTTGGGCCACAGCTGCAAATGGAATGGAAATTATAAGGAAACTTATATTGCAACTCTTTCAACAAATATTTAAACAAAACAATGCAACAGCAGCAGGCACAGCACAATTTCTATTTAGATTAGGGACCTTTAAACTGCGGTTACCAAATGAGACCCACACACACACACAGACAGACAAATTGGTAAGCCTGTTTAAACAATTACCAAATGCCAATGTATAAATATTCATGATTTATGCTCATTTACTAAGATGAGACAATTTGTCATCTTACCCAAGAGGCATTCACTTTTAAAACTCACTGTAACTGACAATGAGTTGACAATTGTCAATAAATTTTGGGCAGATGTAAAAGATATGTATACAAACCTGAAAATACTCAAATGTATCGTTGACAGCTCAGGGCCAACTGCACTTACTTTTTTTTTTTTGTTTTGCCAAGCTTGTTACTTTTGGATATGAAATTACATCGTTACCAACGAGTGAACCGGCCGAGAGTTGAAGCACCTGAAACTCGTCATCAAGGACTTATCTTCCCCGTTTTCGGTTCCATTCTTTTTAACTGCATCTCTTACACTCTTTCTCTCTGGTCCTCAATGCAACCGCAAAACGTAACGAAGTAAATTGCATTTATACAACTAACTAATGCAGTATTTTTGTTGGGCACTGCCCCACGTATTTTATTTAAAATCAAATGGCAATAGTCAAAAAAACGTGCACAATGGAAAAGGATGCCCGCCCTCTCCTCTCTCTCTCTCTCTCTCAACGCAATCAAAATGAACAAATATTCGCCACTCGACAACCACATCACTGCACCACCGAGTAGCTACTTCTTCTGCCCTCTGTCCATGTGCGATAATCTAATTGCAAAGCCGCAGAGTTGTGGTTACATTGCATTTCCAATGCTCAATCAGAGATGGGGCACAAAAGTGCAGCCTCTAAGCCACGCCCAACTTAGTCATCAAAAAGGTATTGCAGGTGGAAGAGAATAAGCAGGGTTAAGGGTCGTCCCTCTGACCGCAGGAAGGCAGCAATTGTGAGATAAAATGTGGGCGGTGTGGAAAATTGGGTTAGAGAAAAAGAAAAATCATCGACCCATGATGCTCTCTTGCTCTCTCCCGCTTGCCTAAACAACATGCAATTTTCATTTTGATTTTATGTAAACTAATCAAATATCCAAAAATTTACACTATACTCCACGCACACACACACAAACGCGTACACACACATGTGCTGTCTGAGCTGGCGTATAAATCAAAACTTTTGTATCAATAAAATGATTTTGTAGAATTTAATTAAAAAATTTTGTTTTCATTTGGCATTTGTTTTTGCATAAACATAAATACTTTAGTTTCATATTTACATATGTATGTGTGTGTGTGTGCGGTTAGTCAGTTGCATGAGTCAGCACTTGGCTGTTCAATTTTTTTATTGTTATACTCTTGCAAAAAGGGTATATTAATTTTGGTCAGAAGTGTGCAACGCATAGAACGAAGCATCTCCGACCATACAAAGTATATATATTCTTGATCAGCACGACGAGACGAGTTCAACTAGCCATGTCCGTCCGTCCGTCCGTCTGGATCAACGCAAACTCCTCCTAGACCGTAAGAGCTACAGAGAAATTTTGCACGTAGGCTTGTATATACTGCAGGGGTTGTATATCTCGGATTCACCCGGATCGGACCACTATATCATATAGCTCCCATACAAACCCCAAAGTCACGAACAGAGACTTTTCTCAATAACTTCGTTATTTTTTATGTTATTATCGTGAAACTTCATATTAGAGAGTTTATTACGCTTATAAACTATAGACTATAGACTGTGCCAAATTTAATCAAGATCGGATGACTATATCATATAGCTCCCATAGGAACGATCGGTTGAAAACAGTGACTTTTGTAAATAACTTCGTTACTTTTACCGCGATTGCTATCAAATTAAACAGTTGTTAGTTTAGTATATCTGTTAATGACTGTGCCAAATTTGATCAAGATCGGATGAATATATCATATAGCTCCCATAGGAATGATCGGTCAAAAACAGTGACTTTTGTAAATAACTTCGTTACTTTTACCGCGATTGCTTTTAAATTAAAAATTTGTTAGTTTAGAATATCTGCTAATGACTGTGCCAAGTTTGATCAAGATCGGGTGACTATATCCTATAGCCCCCCTAGGAACGATCGGGCAAAAAAAGGACCGTTTTAAATAACTTCCTTTTTTTTTTATTTTTTTTTTTTTAAATTTAAAATTTTTTTATTTTAATTTTTTTTTTAAATTGTGTGTAAAATTTTAAAAAATTGGTGTATTTATATAATATACTCCCAAAGAAAATTTTTTTTTTTTTATTTTAAAGTTTTTTTTTTAAAAAAAAAATTTTTTTTTAAAAAAAAATATTTTTTAATAAATAATAAAAAAAAAAAGAAAAAAAAAAAAAAAAAAAAAGAAAGTTTTTTTTTTTGACCCATCTCTAAGAAGCTGTTATCGTCGGACTGTTAAAAGGTCTGTTAACAGCTGCACTTCTCAGTCGTTCTACTAATTGCTTCGGAACAACATCGGACTTCCCTGCTACAACTACGAGGCTCTAGGACTTCTACTACTGGACTTCTACTTCTACTACTATAACTACAACTACTACATATCCCAGATTCCTACTGTACAATTATCTATTAATAAACTATATATACATAAGTTTGCACAAACACAAAATTGGCGACGAGGATGGGATAATTCGTCAAACTTATATATGTATATGTCGTGTACAGTTACAATCGACCAAGCGAAAGCGAACAAAGAGACGCCAAAAACCGCATGCGTGCTGGCGCCAAGTTTATTGGAATAAAGAAACGGTACTTTTCCAACGCGCGCATTTGCAGACAGACGCGCTACGACTACTGCAATTTGAATTGATGCTCAAACACACACACATACGATCGAATTCAACTACTAATGTCTGATTTGGAATCACATGAGGAAAAGCCCACCAAAGTGAATATTGCTACAGAACGCAAAACAACAAATAAATCAGTGATAATGTCAGGAGTGGGTCAGTTAGAACCATTTGATTTAAATCACCCAAACAAATGGACAACTTACAAGCAGCGTTTTGAGCTGTATCTTCTGGCCAATGACGTTACGGAGGAAGCACGGAAGAAGGCTGCATTGCTTACGCTGGCTGGCGCTCCACTGTTCGAGCTTCTAACGTCATTGGCATCCCCTACTCAGGTGAGTGATTTGAGTTTATCGGAAATATATGAAATACTCAACCAACATTTGTCTCCATGTCAATCGGAAATTGCGGCCTACTACCAATTTCACAAGCGAGACCAACTAATTGATGAATCGGTTGCGAACTACATGGCTGCACTTAGGACTCTCGCTGTCGACTGCAAATTCGGAGCTGCGTTGGATCGCATGTTGCGCGATCGCTTCGTATGTGGAATGAAGGATGAGGGTCTTCAGAAAAGTCTTCTAGCAGAGGCAGATTTAACGATTCAACGCGCGATGGAACGCGCCACATCTAGTGAGGCCGCTGCTCACAGCGCTTGGGCCATGCGAAATACAGCTGAGAGCACTGAGTCGATTCACGAAGTGCGTCTGCGCGTTAGTCTTAACGCGATCCGTCCAAGCCGACCCAATCAGCACCACCAGCCATGCGATGGTTGCGGGGGTGCTCACTTGCGGAAACTGTGCCCACATCGGAACACTGTGTGCCATGCCTGTCACCGAGCAGGCCATCTTCAACGAGTCTGCAGGGCTGTAAGAGACCCGGGTCGTAAAGCATTCAACACATCGAGTGGCCATGACTCCTACCGAGGACCACACAAGCAAAAGCCGAATGAAGAATACAGTGTCCACAGCATACTACCGTTGATTTGCCCAAAGGAAATCGTTATAATAATTATAAATAAACGAAAATGCCAATTCGAAGTGGATTCGGGGTCTGCGATCACAATGATAGACGAAGCTACGTTTCGTTACATCTGGCCAACGGATAGACCGAATATCCAAGATTGTGCTCTAGAGTTTACGGATTACCAGAAAAACCGAATTCCAGTTATTGGCATCGTGGATACATCTGTCCAGTACGATAATAAATACATTCCGAATCTTCCACTGGTTGTTACATCAAGCGGTGGATCGAATTTACTTGGACGCAACTGGTTTATGCCCTTAGGCATCAGCATAGAAGGAATACATGCCATTAACGCTAAACTTAGCATCGAGGCAACTCTGGCGAAGTATAAGGATCTGTTTTCGTCTGAATTAGGCCGTTTTCGGGGGCCACCTGTGTCATTACAAATTAATACTGATGCAACACCAGTCCGACTGCCAGCAAGACGCATTCCATTTGCAATTCAAGAATTATATGAAGAAGAATTAGACCGTCTGTGCTCCCAAGGAATCCTAGTACCCATTGAATACTCCGACTGGGCGACTCCTACAGTGCCAGTAATTAAAAAGGATGGTACTATTCGCATATATGGCGACTACAAGTCTACAATTAATAAAGTGATTAAGCAACACGGCTATCAAATTCCTCCAATGAATTCATTATTAGCATCAGTTGAAGGAGGATCCATATTTGCGAAAATCGACTTGGCTCAGGCGTACCAACAACTAGTGGTAGATGAGCAGTCTGCATTGATGCAAACCATATGTACACACAAAGGTTATTTCAAAGTAACCAGACTACAATTTGGAATTTCTTCAGCCCCGGGCATATTTCAGAGCTGCATCGAACGTATATTGCAGAACGTTTCTGGTGTTTTACCCTACTTCGATGACATAATTGCTATGGGAAAATCAGAGGAAGAGCTAGCGGTGCGTCTTAATGAGGTGCTTTCAAGATTTGATAAGGCCGGACTACGCCTACGCAGAGACAAGTGTCAATTTGGAGTTCCGTCAGTAGAATTTTTGGGATTTAAAATCGATGCACTGGGTATAAGACCGTGTGCCAGTAAGGTCGAAGCTATCAAGTGCGCTCCGGCTCCAAAAGATAAGAAACAATTACAAGCATTCTTGGGACTCATCAATTTTTACCACGCATTCCTGCCACATAAGGCAACCGTTGCAGAACCGCTTCACCGTCTACTGGATAAAAATGCGCCATGGGTGTGGGCCCATAAACACCAAGATGCCTTCATGAATCTAAAAAATCTTGTAACTTCACAAAATGTGCTAATGCATTTCGATGGCAAATTGCCAGTATTGTTAACGTGCGATGCATCTCCGTACGGAATCGGAGCGGTGCTGAGCCACAAACTTCAGGATGGATCAGAGAAGCCTATTGCCTTTTATTCTAGAACTCTCTCCAAGACAGAAAGAAACTACTCGCAAATCGACAGAGAAGCCGTTGGGCTTATATCAGGCGTTAAAAAATTTCACAATTATCTATATGGCCGTTCTTTTACTCTCGTCACAGATCATCGCCCATTGCTCGGAATATTTACAACGGCCAAGGCAACTCCAAATGTAATTTCCACACAGATGCTTCGAAGAGCAATATTCTTGAATGCCTATGACTTTACACTAATTCATAGACCGGGATCAAAAATGGGCAACGCCGACTTCTTAAGCCGATGCCCATTACCACAACAAGGCGAAGGCAACACTACAGAAGAAGTGTTAATGATTGAATGGGCTGGAACACCACTTGTCAGCGCTCAATCTCTAGCATTACAGACTAAGAAGGACGCGCATTTATCAAAGGTTCTGAACTGGGTGTTAAGGGGATGGCCCAATGGAAAAGTTGATCGTTCAGATCAGCTCTACTCGTATTTTTCTCGCCGACATGAGCTTTCAGCAAACAAAGGAATTCTTGTATGGGGCAACCGGTCTGTGATTCCCGAACCATCTAGACCGGCTTTACTTCAAGCGTTGCATGCTTCACACCCGGGGATTGTAAAAATGAAAGCCATGGCTCGAAGCTACTTTTGGTGGCCTAATATTGATGCTGAAATAGAGCTACTTGTGAAACGTTGCAATCCCTGTCAGCAAAACCGAAACGAACAGCCTCATACAACTACACAGCATTGGGAATCTGCCAGACAACCTTGGTCACGCCTTCATATAGATTTTGCTGGCCCCTTTAATGGGAATACCTTTTTACTAGTCGTGGATTCATTTTCGAAATGGCTAGAAGTCTCTGTTGTGAAATCTACATCATCTGCTGCTGCTATTAAATTCTTGAGACAGCTTTTTGCAACGCACGGATTACCGGACGAAATAGTGTCAGATAATGGCACTGCATTCACGTCTGAAGAATTCAGGATCTTTATGAAAAACAACGTGATTCGACACATTCGGTCGGCTCCATTTCATCCTGCCACAAATGGGCAAGCCGAGCGCATGGTACAAAGTACCAAGAATTACCTGAAAAAGTTTGATAGAAATCTTAACATAGATCTCGCACTGGCGCGGTATCTGTTTAGCCAACATACTACCCCTCACTCCACGACAAATCGTACCCCTGCAGAACTACTATGTAATCGAGAGCTTAAGTCATATTTCGACAAAATTCAACCCAAGGAAATAACATACGGAAAGGTCTGCGACCTAACAAATGATAAGCAGTTTTCTATTGGTGCTCCGGTTTGGGTCCGTAACTACGCCCCCGGTCCAAAGTGGATAGAAGGCGAAATTGTGGACCAGACAGGCCCCATTTCATACAACGTTCGTTTACATGATCGCCGCATTATTAAACGTCACTTCGACCAACTTCGCCATCGGGTTCCGCCTGTCGAAAGTACTCAAGACACGGAATCAATCGAACTACCTGCTGAGGATGCAGTCTCGATATCTGATGATATACCCGACTGTCCTGAATTGTCTGAACCGGCACCATTGTCCCCAGCCCCAGTGACTCCTCGCAGATCGAGTCGGAAAAGACAACCCCCGGAATTCTTTAACCCATCTGGGTGTTAAGGGGTGTTATGTATGTGACCCATCTCTAAGAAGCTGTTATCGTCGGACTGTTAAAAGGTCTGTTAACAGCTGCACTTCTCAGTCGTTCTACTAATTGCTTCGGAACAACATCGGACTTCCCTGCTACAACTACGAGGGACTTCTACTACTGGACTTCTACTTCTACTACTATAACTACAACTACTACATATCCCAGATTCCTACTGTACAATTATCTATTAATAAACTATATATACATAAGTTTGCACAAACACAAAAAAGGGTATACAAACTTTGACGCGGTCGAAGTTAGCCCCGGCCCTCTGGTTTTTGTTTTGCATCTGTAGGGATTTGTCCTTGCATGTGCGTGTATTTTTTATAACTTTCTACTTTTGTTTATTATAATAATTCTGTTAATTACACAATTGTTTTCGTTTTTCTCTTCTATTTTCCATTTGTGGGCTAATAGTTTTTAAGCCGTCAATTATGCATTAAATGTGTGGAGAAAGCATCTTCAGCACTCAATTTAACATGTTTTTCACTCCAACACTTGATACTCTTATTCAAACAGAAATTATAAGTGTAATTTAACAGTTGTAATAATTCAGTTTGGTTACTTCGCTGGCCCGTATTGCAATGTGGCAAAAAGGAAGCCATCTAACAGAAGTGCATGGCGAGCTGTGGCACATTTGCTGGCCGCCACAATTGCAGACCGCAGCACTAATGCGCTTACAGGCACACACACACACACAAACACATAGTGATGACATCAGTCCGGAAAAGGTACTGCAAGTAGCTGTCGGAATGAATGATACCACAGGTCCAGATTCAATACCTAATAAGGCACTTAAATTGGCTGCCCGGCTTCACCCCGATAAATTCGCAATGGTGGTGAACAAATGTTTGGCAGAAGGCGTGTTTCCCACCATTTGGAAACTCCAGGACCTTGTGCTACTCCCAAAGGCAAACAAGCCAGCAGAAGACCCATCTGCATATAGGCCGATCTGCCTCTTGGACTTGACAGGAAAGATGTTCGAGAAGCTAATTGCACTCCGTGTAGAAGCATCCATCCAACGGTCTGGCGATCTGTCCCCGATGCAGTTCGGTTTCAGAAAGGCAAAACAACAGTAGTCGACTTTGCTAGCAAAGCCATCGAGGGACTACGGTGGAAAGGTGGCAGCAAAAAATATTGTCTGGTGACCACACTTGACGTCAAGAATGCATTCAACTCGGCGAATTGGAGCAGAATTCTACATGCTTTGGGTTCATTTCAGGTTCCCGAGTATCTAATTATCCTAGTGGAGGACTATTAGTGAAACCGCATACTGCGATATAGCACACAAGGCGGCTCAAAATTACACTTGGTACAAGGAGGTGTTCCCCAGGGCTCGGTTTTGGGTCCTCTATTGTGGAACATAATGTATGATGGGGTCTTGCGGCTGACTCTACCACCTGGCAATCATTGGTTTTGCTGGCGATGTGGCGCTCACATCCATGAAGCAGAAGAGACAACTGCAGAGGCGGCGAAAATTGTGAAGCAGTGGCTGTCCAATTCAGGACTCCAACTTGCAGACCACAAAACAGAGGCTGTGCTAATAAGCAGCCGGAAAACTGTTTAAAGAGCGAAAATCACACTTGAGACCTGTACGATTGAATCGGTAAGGGCAATAAAATACCTGGGAGTAATGTTGGACACCAGACTCAGCTTTAGAGAGCATTTGGATCATGCCAACATAAAAGCTGCAGACATTGGGCGAGCTATAAATCGCATCCTGCTCAACAACAGGGGCCCAAGACAAAGGCAACGGCTACTGCTAGCGTCGGTACTAAGGTCGGCCATGCTATATGGTGCACCTGTATGGGCATCCGCGATGGAGCAAACAACATATCGGCGCGGGATGGAGTCTACATATCGACTGACAGCGATTCGGGTATGTCGTGGCTTCCGAACTGTCTCGGACGAGGCGGCTCTGGTCATAGCTGGGATGACTCCAATCGATCTGCTAGCACGCGAATCGAAGTTCATGTTTACTAGGAGACAAACTGTGGCATGGACCCAGGCGGAAAAAAAGCGCAGCAAAAGCAGCGGCCAGACGAGCGAGCATGGAGGAGTGGCAACGCAGATGGTCCACTTCTACAAAGGGTAGATGGACTCATAGGCTGATCCCTAACCTAACGGATTGGCTCTCCAGACAAAATGGCGAGGTTACATTTGAATTAACTCAAGTTCTGAGCGGTCATGACTGCTTCAGGTCATATCTACACCGTTTTGGCAAAGACAGTAGCCCCGAATGCACGCTTTGTCGTAATGGCATGATCGAGGACCCGGAACACGTTATATTCAGCTGTCCAAGATTTTCGACAGAGAGACTCGAATTAGAGGCCATTCTAGGACGGAAGCCAACAGTTGAAAACTTGATCCCAGCAATGACCGAGAGTCAGGAGAAGTGGTCTGCGGTCTGCATATATGCAGCAAATAACCATGGGCATAACCTGGAACGCCTAAGAAACGCAGGAGGGGCACTGTGGAGCACAACTATAAGCGCAACCCCTTTTTTAGTGTAGCGTTTAAAATAGACGGAATAGCGGAAAAGTGTAAATGAGGAATTAAAGATAATTGAAAATAGATTTATTTGAGATCAAAGCAAAAACAGCAATAATAACGGTACTTTTGTTTTCTTCAAAAATGCTGTTTTTGGACTGGTGCAAAACTATGTATAAGCGCACTTTGAAAAAGTTAGAATTAAGTCTTATACTTATTACTAACTAATTAGATCTATTTTTTTTTGTGGTTTAATAATGAGTATACCCTCCATTATTTTGGATTAGTTCGAACAAGCGATTGGGCATACTAGAAATTAAATTTTCAAGGGCGTTTGTTGGAATTAGTTCCCAAGCCCTTATAAGGGCGGCCTTCAGCTCTCGTATTGTGTCGTATTGCTTGTTTTTGTCGTAGATAGACCGCACTAGGATACCCCATAGGTTCTCCATTGGATTTAGGTCGGGGGAGCACGATGGCCATATTAAAACTTCAATTTTCTTTGTCGCCAACCACTGCAATGTTTCCCGGCTTCGATGCACAGCGGCATTATCCTGCTGGAATACCCACTTCCTTGCTCCTCTTCTGTTTATCGCTGGCACCAAGTTCATTTGCAACACTTCAACATACTCCGTAGAGTTCATTCGGGTGCTGGGAAATGCTAATTCCAAGCAGCCATTAATAGAAAATGCACCCCAGACCATAAGAGAACCGCCTCCGAAGTCTCTCTTTGAGAAATATCGTGGATCCTTTCGCAAATCCCTCCAATATCCATTCAAGCCATCGGGACCATCCAAATTAAGTTTTTTTTCATCAGAAGAAATAGTCTGTAAAAATAAAATAATTAAAATTCCAAAACCGACGTACCAAAAATATATTCTTTGTTTTTGGTACATTTTTCCAATCCCTTGCCATATTTATCCTGGCAAATTCCAGGCGTCCAGCAATATGTCGGTCTAGCAACCGAGGTGCTGGTTGAAGCTTTTGTCTTTTTATCACATTTGACTTCTTCAAGACCCTGTGAATTGTCCAGCGGGACACACTTTGCCCACACTCTTTGGCGATTTCACGTGCCGTCTTCATCGAGTTGCTGGCAGAACGTCGCTGTGATCGATCCGAAATTTTTGATTTTGGGCCTCCTGTTTTATTTTTTCCATAATTTGCTGTATCCTTCAAAAAATTTCTCACAGCACAATCGGAACGACCAATCCGTCGAGCAATCTCCCTGTTGGATACTCCTTCATCAAAAAGGGCTAGGATTCTACCTTTCTCTATTTCAGATAAGTATGCACCACATGGCATTCTCAAATTTAAGCTTTTAAAAAAATTCTCCAACTTTAATTGATGCGCGCAAGTCGAAAACGAACGAAATAATGAAAGAGTAATAGGTGCGCTTATAGTTATGCACCAGTCCAAAAACAGGATTTTTGAAGAAAACAAAAGTACCGTTATTATTGCTGTTTTTGTTTTGATCTCAAATAAATCTATTTTCAATTATCTTTAATTCCTCATTTACACTTTTCCGCTATTCCGTCTATTTTAAACGCTACACTAAAAAAGGGTGGTGCGCTGGTTATGCTCCACAGTGTAGGCCCGTCATCGTCCTGCGAAGCAATCACCCACGGCAGTCCCGCAGGTTCCCGATGGCATCTTATCTTATCTTCTTGAATTATCCTTCTTTTCTTTCTCTTCTTTGTTGTTACCTTAATCTATCGTTAATTGTTTTTCTTTTCTTAATAAACGAATTAAAAAAAAAAAAACATAGTGATGATTGTGCACTGTTAAGTATGTGTGTGTGTGTGTGTGTGTGTGTGTGTGTGTGTGTGTGTGTATGTGTAAATACCACATGTTAGCTAAACAATTACCTCAGTGGCAATAGGTGTCTATGGTCCATGGCAATGCATTTGAGTTTACGGTGCGTATGAGCAATGTGGCCTAGCCTAATACAAATCTCTAAAGATTTAAGTTATAGTTACTTTAAAAAAAAACTTTTTAAACATCATTTTTTAGTTAAATAATCATTAAGAAGCGGAAAGAGCACAACTGATATTTAATTTGAGGGTCACTCATTAACTTTTCTATTCATTATTTCAGTGTTCCAGTTCGTCAAAAGATATATATCTTTATTTCGTATTGTATTTTTAACTATTTTTAATTTGTATGCTAATTTAGTTATTAACTCAAGTCTGTTCTGTCTTAATTTCTGTTCCAGTTCGACAAATCTCACATTAAGACAAGCAAGAGTTTGTTAATTTATGTAAATATTTAATTTAAACAAATTCATTTCCAACGTGACATAAGATTTCCATTTTTTCATCTATTTATCTAGAATTTTAGCGAAATTCTAATTATGTCATCGATTTTTGTTGTTTACCTTCTAGAAGATTCTCTCAACTATAAAATAAAAACGAAAGCAACGGCTAGCCCACATTTAAGTCATGGTTAAACCGGTTCAACTTTAAATCGATTCCAGCAGCTATATCTCACTACTAACCCACTGTGCCGGGGTACATATGGGATTTTTTTTACCAACATTCACTCCATGCGTTCCTTATGCTTTGGTAGTTGGCTGCTATCAATTTTATACGCTTAATTACAAAATTTTTTTTTTTCGTTTTCGTTTTATGTTGCCGTTGCAATTGAGCAAATATTGTAAACGGGTGTCGCCAGTCTGTTTCTCTCTCTCTCTGTATGTGTGTGTATAAATATATTAAATAATAAATATTTATTGACATTTTAACAGTTAAACCGACATTTATATGGTTCGTGTTGTTGGTTCATTGCGCACCATTGAGTGACCTTGTGTTTACGTTGTTTTTGTTGCTGTTTATCTACTGCTACATCCGTTTGTCCAATAACATAATCATTTAATTAACCAAAAACATATACAATCACACAAATTGCAAACTTTATTAAGCAGACCAGGCGGCGAATACAACAAAAAACAACACCATAAATCGCATTACTATATAATGTAATCAAATTAATTCATGTTTTACTTAAATGACAGACACTGTCAAGATGCAAATAATACAAATTAATTAATAATTTAAAATTACCAATTAATACTCTGGTGAATTGCAGAAAATTGTAGAAATATCTTTGAATAATTCAAAATGACATTTGAGATATTTACAATTAACTGCAGCTAAAATTCAATTCGATTTCCTTATCCTCAGACCTCATATGAAGTCTCTTTAAATAAGTTGGAACTTTTCCTATTCTTATATATATACATATTCTTTCACATGGCTTATGCTTTTTATTGCAAATATTTTATGACAAATGGTGACAAATGTGCAAAAAAATTTCACTGTCAACAACTAGAAAAATATCAAGAGGCAAAGGCCATTGAACCCAAAAGAAGACTTGAGTGCCATGAAAAACTAAAAGTGCAACGAATTTTCCATATTCCTTAAAAATTTTCATCTTAAGATTGGATTTAGTAAGCTGACATTTTCCTTAAATATCCTATAAGGTATTTCTGATTTGATATTGATCAAAAAAGATAAAGTTATAGATTCTTTTAAGTATTTAAAGAGATCAGAGAAATATTTGAGTTATTCTGCCCAAGTTTTTCTTCAAGTGTGATATTATTAGATAGTGATACTATTAGATATTCTGATTTAAAAGTCGATAAACGATTTGTTTTTCAATGTGTTTTCCTATATGCTTAAATGCAAACTTCTGGTTCGATTTCACACGCTTCTTGTATAGTGTATGAGAATGATAAACTTTGTTTTTCTCTTAGGGGGCGTTAACACTGTTTCACATTCCATAGAAAAGGTCTGAGCAGCATACATATGTGTAGCTTTTGGAGTTCTACTTGATATAAAAGTCTTTATATATTCTTTTCAGGCCACCTTCACATATGGCATGGTATGAGGGAGAGCTATAATTGTTTCCAGCTAAAAACGTTTACTACTAGATACATATGTATGTACATATGAATGTGGCAATTGTATCTATCATTGCTTGTGGCAAATTTCTAAATATTGTCGGTTGTGTTTATTGTTGTCTGGCCTGGGCTGGCTTGGACGGGCCGGGCCGGGCCTGTCTTGGCATGGGTCTGCCATATAAATATATAAATCAAGAAAATTGCTGACATTTAAGCAAGTTTCTTTTCGTGTCTTAGTCTCTCTCCCTTAACTCTAGTCTCAGACAGTTTTGGTATTTACACAGCAACAAACACTCGAGTATTTCGGTTAAACGCTGTTGTTATTATTGTTGTTGTTGTTGTTATTATTGCTCCTCTTGCCAAAATCCAAAAAGAAAAACAAAAAAAAAAAGAAGGACAAGATTGACAAACTGTTTTGGGGCAACCAAGTTGGTAATGATATTTAAATATTTACCTACATTGTTACCGGCATGCTTCAAATGTGGGTTAATCTGCGTTTCATTTTGTTTGTATATTGTTTGTCTTTCGCCGTTTTGCTGTTACGCTCGGCTAATGCGTCATCCTGGCTCATATTTGGCCATAAATCCATTTTAGCCAAAGAATACGACTACAGACGATATCAGATACGTGTGGGTAACATTTATTTTTCAAATTTAACGCATCAGCGAAGCAAATTAATTTGCCACATTTTGTGTGCTGCAAAATTGGCATGCAAATTGACTTTCAAAAAGCGTTAGCTATGTACATATATTCTTGTTGGCTCTCCAACTCCCCCAACATAAATCAGTATAGATAGCCCTGGTAACGTGTGCCAGGGACGTCGTAATGCATCCTATGCTGGCGCCATTGCGGCATATAACGTCGGCCCTTTTCATTTGATTTCTGTTGCCACAAAATAAAAACTTTTCAAGCGTGACTTGCTGCTTTTTGTTGTTGGTGCTGTTGGTGCAGTTGTTGGTTGGGCAATAGCAAAAATTTATTTTTCTATGTGTTTGCCACGTTTTAATGTTGTTGTTGCTGTTGTTATTGTTGTACTTTTTAGCGGTTGGTGTGAGTTTTCGATACCGTGTGTGTGAGTCTCAAACCGCAGCAACAGCCAACAAATGCAAAAATTCACAAAAAAAAACGAAGTAAAAAAAGCCGCACACAAAATGCGAAAATTTATTGTGTGTTTTTGGCATGTTGTTGTTTTTTTTTTCTACTATTTCGGAAATCTTTTGGACACTTAAAATGTTTATCGCTGTGATTAGCATGTTTGCGGTAACTTTTTGAAACTTTATACCGGATTCCCCCAATTCCCAGCTCTAATTCCACTTGCTTTGAGTGTTTGTCTCAATGATTGTTCACTGACAGAGCCACAAATATGAAAACAGAGTAAACTAGTTTATTTATTAAGAGTGCATTTAAGGAATTGAATGATTTTTATTAAAATTTTAAAGTTATAATGCTAAAAAAGGAGTCTAATTAAAACATAAGAACTCATTTTTTATCCAGAAAGATGACGTAGAAAGAACTTTTAATTCAAAATTAAGTAATATCTTCTAAAGAAATCATTAAATTTAAATCAAAAGAAACTATGGAGACTGTGAGAGAGTTTCATTTATTTTCTTACAGTCTTCATGTTCAACAGAAGCCAACTTGGCTAAAAATTCAATTCAATTCAAGTTGAATGATCGATTATGCCGTCGTTACATAATTAATTCCAACTTGAACTTGACAATGTACGAGGCATGTACTTAAGTGGCGGCAGTTCATCTGAAATGGTCCCCCATTAAATGTTTATGCTGGTGAAGTTTAATAACATTTTAAATTGTTGGCAATTAAAAAGGCAGCTGCCAACCAAAAATCATGGCCAAATTACTTTATCGGTCATGCACGACTTAACAAAAATGCATGGCACGCAATTTGCAAAAACCAAAATATTTCAAACGAAAAGTTGAACAACCAAAAAAGATAAAGATAGAAACCAAGCGAAAAATTTCTCATCGACAGGCGGTGGCTTTGAGTTTAATTTGATTTGATTTTGATTTAAAACGGGTTTGTCTGTGACATTTTCGGGGAGCGTCTGCCTTAAGCTAAGTAGTTAACAATTTCGATCGAAGCTGATTGACTACGCATCATTTTGGCTAAAAGTCTTTCAATGTCAATGTCAAAAAAAAAAAAAAAACTAATTGCTAAAATTGCCAAAAAAAAACATTTTTGATATTTGCCAAACCCAAAAAGCACTTTAGTTTCGAAATGCCATTAGATAAGGCCAGACCAGGCCAGGCCAGACTAGACCAGTCCGGATCAGTTTAGATCCCAGTTTCGACTCGACTAGGGATTGCCAATGGTAACTCAAAGCTAAATTTCGATTGATCGATTGCAAAATCAAACTGCAACCAAGCCGAACCAGAAAACGAAATGTATCTCTATGTGTGTGTGTGTGTGGCTGTTGTAACCTCTCCAAAAGTCTGCCTATTTGTTGTTGTTATTTTTAAAGGCGTCGGCGATGAGGTAATGAAATCGAAACGTACCCAATAGATACACAGATACCAGATACAGTTGCAGTTACAGCAATGGCTAAAAGAAACGCTCCCCATTTCAAGTATGCGTGTGTGTCTAGAAAAGTGAACTGAAAAATGCAAGTTAACGTGTCGGATTGATGATGGCGTTAAAGAGAAGAAGTCGGGGGGATGAGGGGAACTCGATTATGTTTATGGTTTGCATTTGATTTCTCCTTATCTCTCTCTTTCTCTATTTCTGTCTCTATGGGGTCCCCTTCTCCATTTCTGTTTTTCAAATTTATTTTTTATGTTTTTATACCCTTGCAAAAAGGGTATATTAATTTTGGTCAGAAGTGTGCAACGCATAGAACGAAGCATCTCCGACCATACAAAGTATATATATTCTTGATCAGCACGACGAGACGAGTTCAACTAGCCATGTCCGTCCGTCCGTCCGTCCGTCCGTCTGGATCAACGCAAACTCCTCCTAGACCGTAAGAGCCTTGTCTCAGAAGACAAGAATTGCGCCGAACAGAGTCGAGACGAGTTGAGTTGAGCTAAGCTTTCCAAACTGAAAAAAGAAAGAAGAAATAATAATAGCTACCTACTACAACTTGACTTATAATATTATTAAGCATTTGCATTATTCTTGTTGCTGCCAGCGTTTTTTCCACCTGAGCAAGTTTTCCCACACTCAAGAGGCACGCATCAAATTTATAATTGGTGGAAGCACGAGTTTTGTTTCATTTTCTTTTCATATTTAATTGAAAGTTAATTGACCACTGCAAAGCTGTGAAACAGTTTGGTCACTCAAGCGTTTGATTTGCAGTTGTCTGTCCCCCCCAGACTATTGTCTTACTGTCTTGTCTTCTGCTGGCCAATTCAATGAAGTATTGCTATGTTTGCAATTAAATCGATTGCAAAGACAATCGCAAATAATTAGAGATGGGTAATTGGTTCAAACGGTCTTTGAGTGGTTGTAATGCATCGTAGGTTATGTGTATATTGCGTGAATCATTTGATGACCAACTAATGAATTTGTTATTAAAATAGCTTCCCTTTCAGAGAAATATGTAAAATTTGCTTAAAATTGAATTAAAATATATGAGTGACAATTAAACATATAATGAAATGAAATGCAAACGTAAGTACTTGTGAAAAATCTCAAAAAATACGTAACCCTCTTTAAATGCAAGCGAATAAATTGAATGTCAAAGCAGTAAACTGTACTGGGCCACTCGAATCGTCCTGAATCAGATTTACAAAATCTAACCAAGAAGTCCAGAAAACATTAATAAGACTATGAAATTAAACACCATTTTGCTGAGAGATTTAAAATGCATTTTTAAAATGCATTTAATTTATTAATTACTAACATTGTGAACACACATCACAGGAGCCCACACAAACAGAGCAGACTTAATTCTCTTTCTTCTAAGAATTTCAAGCCATAGAAAAATAAACTAGACATCACTAGGCTTCATGTGAGTTCCTCACAACCATTTTTTTTTTTGCGAGCACTTTAACATAAATATACATAGATATATAAATATATAATTGTCATGGGCAAAACATGAATTCTACATGGAAAAAACAATAGCGCAATCGATAACACAGACTTTTTATGAACTCAACACTGTCAACATCTATGTAGAGCTCGAAAACTTCATTCACGCATATTTTCGTAACATTTTCTTTGTAGCACGGATCCAAATCTTCTCTATTAATTACTGCCCATTTATCGGTATTTAGACCAGGGTTTTGTTTTTCGAGTAGGTAAAAAACAAGTTTCAAGCAGCTTTCAACTTTGGGGAACACGACTCGAGCTTGCGATAGGTGTAAAAATACATGAAGAGGTACAGCCTGGCAGCCATCTAATCCACATATAACGTCCATAACCCATTCCATCGTGTGTTCATCAGCTGCCGCAATGTATAGCCTTCCATTGTGCTCTAGAACAGGAGTTTTCACATTGACGACGTTCCTGTAGTTATCAAAGCTTAAAGAAAAATCCTTTAAGAAACGGCAAAAGTTTTTTATTACAGTCAGCCGACGAAATTACTACTACAAATCTTCTATATTCCGGAAGAATATTAACAAATGGCGCAGTACCGTTATTTAGTTCTGTAGACGTACTAGAATCATCCTCCACTTCTTCTTATTATTCATCCATTTTTTTCCCATATTTTTACAATTACCTTTTGCTCTCCAAATCATTATCCTGGGGCATACGAGATTTTCCCAGCAATTTCATCAAGTCCTGATGAGCTGCTGCTAGTCGGCGATACCTCTTGGCCTGTTTCTAGTACAACCAGCCGGCTTACATAATTATTGATATAATTGGTCCACTGGTGCTGGATTCATTATCGTTAAGTACTGTACCCACTTGGCAGGTCGAATTTTAGCCAAATCCCTAGCATTCTTGGATTTTAAAATTTTGAAATTATTGTTGTAGATAGATTCGAAAATGAACGACCTAGACAGTAGACAAGTGAAAACCTTTCACATAGTTTCGTCAAGTTAACTTTGAGTTTGTGTCTTAACTCTTTTATTTCGCGGTTGCATTTTATACAACTGCCGTAAAATATGCAACAATAAACTTGACAGCAAAGCAAAGTAAAGTTGTATCTTTTGCCTTAAGCAAAACCATTTCAACATAAAAACGTAACAATGACAAAACTCAGCACGATTTTAAGAAAAGAAAAGTTACTGAAAATTGGTCGAATGTAGTGAATCTGCTACAGCATGGAAAACCGAAAATCGTTTTGCGGTCTAATAAACGGCGCCAAGAGAGAATTCGCCTACAAACTAGAAGTATTTTTATACCCTTGCAAAAAGGGTATATTAATTTTGGTCAGAAGTGTGCAACGCATAGAACGAAGCATCTCCGACCATACAAAGTATATATATTCTTAATCAGCACGACGAGACGAGTTCAACTAGCCATGTCCGTCCGTCCGTCCGTCTGGATCAACGCAAACTCCTCCTAGACCGTAAGAGCTACAGAGCTGAAATTTTGCACGTAGGCTTGTATATACTGCAGGGGTTGTATATCTCGGATTCAGCCGGATCGGACCCCTATATCATATAGCTCCCATACAAACCCCAAAGTCACGAACAGTGACTTTTCTCAATAGCTTCGTTAATTTCTGTGCTATTATCGTGAGAATTTATTACGCCTGTAAACTACTGTGCCAAATTTGATCAAGATCGGATGACTATATCATATAGCTCCCATAGGAATGATCGGTCGCAAACAGTGACTTTTGTAAATAACTTCGTTACTTTTAACGCGATTGCTTTCAACATTTCATTCAACATTTGTTAGTTTAATATATCTGTTAATGACTGTGCCATTTTCGACCAAGATCGGGTGACTATATCATATAGCTCCCATAGGAACGATCATTCGAAAACAGTGACTTTTGTAAATAACTTCGTTACTTTTAACGCGATTGCTTTCAAATTAAACATTTCTTAATTTAATATATCTGTTAATGACTGTGCCAAATTTGATCAAGATCGGGTGGCTATATCATATAGCTCCCATAGGAACGATCGGTCGAAAACAGTGACTTTGATCAATATCTCCGTTATTTCCTACGATTGTAGGCCATTCTTTCGCAAACATAAGCCTTTTTTAGATAAAACGTTCTTCCACATTGATGGCTAATAGGTAAGGAAAGAGTTACCAAAAAAGTTGCAAGGGTATACAAACTTTGACGAGGTCGAAGTTAGCCCCGGCCCTCTGGTTTTTACATAAAGGCTATGTCGACTAGGAAATTCATCTTTGACGGTCACGCACGTTCGCTCTGCTTTGCCACTTATTGCATTTGTTTCAGGTCTGTGTGGATGCTGAACAATTAAATGCATTAGCTAAGAACGAGCTGCTGGTTTTGAAATAAAATTGCAGCTCTTTAAAGGTGGGGGGCTATGGCTATTGCTGCGGCTGCTGGTTGCTTTCATTGCTTTCACGAAAGCACAGCTCTACTGGCCAGCCGTCTCACTAATTGGCGTGATATTTAGACTAAAACAAAGAGATGCTTTTCAATTTTCAGCAGGCAGTTGACATGCAGCCATGTCAGGCGCAAATAACCATCAAGAAACTTGGCTGTGCGGTATATAATGCCTAAGATGCAACTGCCAGCACTCAGTCAATCATCAAAAGTGCAGCCACAGTGCCAGTATCCGCCCAGCCGTAGTTTCATTCAATTTTTTTGGCCACTGCATGCCATTCAGAATAGCCGTAGGAATCACTTGTCATCCAACCGTTCGATCGAATCCCACCAGCCCAGATATGATTAAATACGTGTGGCATGTGGCAGCTCTAATGATTGTTTTCTGTTGGCTGTCAAGTGCGCGTAGTGCCAGTTATCAGCAACAGCAATTGAATGGCCTGGTCATGGATCAGAAGCCTCAACAGCAACAGAATCGGATACAGCAGGCATCGAGTGGCACTAGTCCGGTCAGTTTTTGGAAGGATATGTCGCTGGTTTATCGCATATGTCAGCAATGTACTGGGGAAAATATGTCCGTTTGTCTAAAGGTGAAACTACTGACTGGCCTGGAAAAGGCTTTCCGCTCGGCAAAGTCCTTGACACTCTTCGAGGGTGTTCAGTTTGTGAGCAGCAGTCCGGACAATCAGCAGGGTTCCAAGCTGCCATCGATTAGTGAGCAGGACATTGAGGCTGTTCTGCCGCGTGGAGTAGATGCCAAGGAGCAGGTTCTGAATATTTATTTATTTATTTATTTATTTATTTACGTCAACTAACACAGCAGTCGACGAAAAAGCTTAAGCTAAAGACAGATAGTAATTAAATGAAGAAGGTAGCTTAGCTTTATACACAACTAAACATCCCCGGCCCGGTGGAGATGTTTTATTTGCACAAGGTGCCAGCTATGCCCCGATTCACAGCCAATGTGGCCAGGGATGAGTTGCAGCCAATCCAAGTCCAGAATATTTTCAATGGTTTCGCTGTAGATGATTAAAAAGTATAGCGCGAAGAGAAGTGACAGGAAGATGAGGAGAGATAAGGTGAGAAAGGTTGTTAAAAGATTGGCAAAGAACACGAAGAGGTTCGTGAAGAGAGTAGTTAGTCAGACATCTACTAAGGTGAATAGGAAAAAAGTTTCTGGTCCGACGTGAGGGAACACAAAAATACAGCGTATCTAGTAAATTGGTAGAAATGACTACGCCGTTGACTAGTTTATGGAGAAAGAGAATGCCGAAAACAAGCCTACGGTTATAAAGTGAAGGAAGATTAATAAGAAGTCTGTCAGAATAAGAAGGTAGGCGAAGACCCGGGTCCCAATTTAGACCGCGTAGCGCAAACTTAAGGAATTGCTTCTGTACCGATTCAATACTACGCTGGTGAACATCATATTGCGGGTTCCATACTGGCGAGCAATATTCTAGAGTAGGGCGAACTAACGAAGTGTATAAAACCTTTGTTACATAGGGATCATTAAATTCTTTGGCCCAACGTTTAATGAAGCCGAGAAGGCTGTTTGCTCTGTTGACAATTGAAGAAATAAGAACATTAAATGAAAGTTTAGGGTCAATGAGCTAGGAGCGTAGACAAATGTCTGAAAGTCATAAAAGAACACTTAGAGGCATTAAGGTGTAATTTATTAACGTGGCACCAATCACAGAACGCATCAAGATCTGATTGCAAGTACTGTTGGAAAGAAGGATCATTATAGGAATAACAAATCTTGACGTCATCCGCAAACATGAGCACGCGTGAATGAGCCAAGGCCAAAGGCAAATCATTTATAAACAATGTAAATAATAGTGGGCCCAGATGACTGCCTTGGGGTACACCTGACGTAACTCGAACAGTTTTAGATATCGAGGAACGAAAAGACACCTTTTGGGTTCTGCCAATAAGATACGACTTTAACCAACCCAATAATTTTGGTGAAAAACCCATGATGTTAAGTTTCGCGAGAAGCAAAGAATGATCAACCTTATCAAAAGCCTTACTGAAGTCAGTATAAATAACATCAGTTTGACACTTTTTACGGAAGCCATGGTGTACAAGGGTCAATTCTAAAAGGTTGGTAAGCGACGAACGACCTTTCATGAAACCATGCTGACAAGGAGAAATAGTGGATCTGGATAGATGTTGAAGAGAAGACGTAATAATTTTCTCAAACAGTTTAGGTATTGCCGAAAGTTTGGCAATGCCACGGTAGTTGGAAACATCCGATTTGCTACCCTTTTTAAAAAGCGGAATAATAAATGACTCCTTCCAAATATCAGGAAATCTACAAGTCTCACTCGATATAAAGAATAACCGAGCTAAAGGCTTAGATAGGGAAATAGAACACATTTTAAGGATGCAACTAGGTATATCATCAGGCCCGGGAACGAAGGAAGACTTCATAGATGACAAGCTAGAGAGAATACAGTCTTCAGTAATACTGGGAAAAAACATACAATTTAAATGTGGGATTGAAAAGGGATAGGGTGTGGGATCAGAAACAGTAGTAGAATATGTCGACTGAAAAAATTTTGCAAACAGATCTGCAATATCTAAATCATTATTAGCAGACCATTTCAACATAAAAACGTAACAATGACAAAACTCAGCACGATTTTAAGAAAAGAAAAGTTACTGAAAATTGGTCGAATGTAGTGAATCTGCTACAGCATGGAAAACCGAAAATCGTTTTGCGGTCTAATAAACGGCGCCAAGAGAGAATTCGCCTACAAACTAGAAGTATTTTTATACCCTTGCAAAAAGGGTATATTAATTTTGGTCAGAAGTGTGCAACGCATAGAACGAAGCATCTCCGACCATACAAAGTATATATATTCTTAATCAGCACGACGAGACGAGTTCAACTAGCCATGTCCGTCCGTCCGTCCGTCTGGATCAACGCAAACTCCTCCTAGACCGTAAGAGCTAAAGAGCTGAAATTTTGCACGTAGGCTTGTATATACTGCAGGGGTTGTATATCTCGGATTCAGCCGGATCGGACCCCCTATATCATATAGCTCCCATACAAACCCCAAAGTCACGAACAGTGACTTTTCTCAATAACTTCGTTAATTTCTGTGCTATTATCGTGAGAATTTATTACGCCTGTAAACTACTGTGCCAAATTTGATCAAGATCGGATGACTATATCATATAGCTCCCATAGGAATGATCGGTCGCAAACAGTGACTTTTGTAAATAACTTCGTTACTTTTAACGCGATTGCTTTCAACATTTCATTCAACATTTGTTAGTTTAATATATCTGTTAATGACTGTGCCATTTTCGACCAAGATCGGGTGACTATATCATATAGCTCCCATAGGAACGATCATTCGAAAACAGTGACTTTTGTAAATAACTTCGTTACTTTTAACGCGATTGCTTTCAAATTAAACATTTCTTAATTTAATATATCTGTTAATGACTGTGCCAAATTTGATCAAGATCGGGTGGCTATATCATATAGCTCCCATAGGAACGATCGGTCGAAAACAGTGACTTTGATCAATATCTCCGTTATTTCCTACGATTGTAGGCCATTCTTTCGCAAACATAAGCCTTTTTAGATAAAACGTTCTTCCACATTGATGGCTAATAGGTAAGGAAAGAGTTACCAAAAAAGTTGCAAGGGTATACAAACTTTGACGAGGTCGAAGTTAGCCCCGGCCCTCTGGTTTTTACATAAAGGCTATGTCGACTAGGAAATTCATCTTTGACGGTCACGCACGTTCGCTCTGCTTTGCCACTTATTGCATTTGTTTCAGGTCTGTGTGGATGCTGAACAATTAAATGCATTAGCTAAGAACGAGCTGCTGGTTTTGAAATAAAATTGCAGCTCTTTAAAGGTGGGGGCTATGGCTATTGCTGCGGCTGCTGGTTGCTTTCATTGCTTTCACGAAAGCACAGCTCTACTGGCCAGCCGTCTCACTAATTGGCGTGATATTTAGACTAAAACAAAGAGATGCTTTTCAATTTTCAGCAGGCAGTTGACATGCAGCCATGTCAGGCGCAAATAACCATCAAGAAACTTGGCTGTGCGGTATATAATGCCTAAGATGCAACTGCCAGCACTCAGTCAATCATCAAAAGTGCAGCCACAGTGCCAGTATCCGCCCAGCCGTAGTTTCATTCAATTTTTTTGGCCACTGCATGCCATTCAGAATAGCCGTAGGAATCACTTGTCATCCAACCGTTCGATCGAATCCCACCAGCCCAGATATGATTAAATACGTGTGGCATGTGGCAGCTCTAATGATTGTTTTCTGTTGGCTGTCAAGTGCGCGTAGTGCCAGTTATCAGCAACAGCAATTGAATGGCCTGGTCATGGATCAGAAGCCTCAACAGCAACAGAATCGGATACAGCAGGCATCGAGTGGCACTAGTCCGGTCAGTTTTTGGAAGGATATGTCGCTGGTTTATCGCATATGTCAGCAATGTACTGGGGAAAATATGTCCGTTTGTCTAAAGGTGAAACTACTGACTGGCCTGGAAAAGGCTTTCCGCTCGGCAAAGTCCTTGACACTCTTCGAGGGTGTTCAGTTTGTGAGCAGCAGTCCGGACAATCAGCAGGGTTCCAAGCTGCCATCGATTAGTGAGCAGGACATTGAGGCTGTTCTGCCGCGTGGAGTAGATGCCAAGGAGCAGGTTCTGAATATTTATTTATTTATTTATTTATTTATTTACGTCAACTAACACAGCAGTCGACGAAAAAGCTTAAGCTAAAGACAGATAGTAATTAAATGAAGAAGGTAGCTTAGCTTTATACACAACTAAACATCCCCGGCCCGGTGGAGGTGTTTTATTTGCACAAGGTGCCAGCTATGCCCCGATTCACAGCCAATGTGGCCAGGGATGAGTTGCAGCCAATCCAAGTCCAGAATATTTTCAATGGTTTCGCTGTAGATGATTAAAAAGTATAGCGCGAAGAGAAGTGACAGGAAGATGAGGAGAGATAAGGTGAGAAAGGTTGTTAAAAGATTGGCAAAGAACACGAAGAGGTTCGTGAAGAGAGTAGTTAGTCAGACATCTACTAAGGTGAATAGGAAAAAAGTTTCTGGTCCGACGTGAGGGAACACAAAAATACAGCGTATCTAGTAAATTGGTAGAAATGACTACGCCGTTGACTAGTTTATGGAGAAAGAGAATGCCGAAAACAAGCCTACGGTTATAAAGTGAAGGAAGATTAATAAGAAGTCTGTCAGAATAAGAAGGTAGGCGAAGACCCGGGTCCCAATTTAGACCGCGTAGCGCAAACTTAAGGAATTGCTTCTGTACCGATTCAATACTACGCTGGTGAACATCATATTGCGGGTTCCATACTGGCGAGCAATATTCTAGAGTAGGGCGAACTAACGAAGTGTATAAAACCTTTGTTACATAGGGATCATTAAATTCTTTGGCCCAACGTTTAATGAAGCCGAGAAGGCTGTTTGCTCTGTTGACAATTGAAGAAATAAGAACATTAAATGAAAGTTTAGGGTCAATGAGCTAGGAGCGTAGACAAATGTCTGAAAGTCATAAAAGAACACTTAGAGGCATTAAGGTGTAATTTATTAACGTGGCACCAATCACAGAACGCATCAAGATCTGATTGCAAGTACTGTTGGAAAGAAGGATCATTATAGGAATAACAAATCTTGACGTCATCCGCAAACATGAGCACGCGTGAATGAGCCAAGGCCAAAGGCAAATCATTTATAAACAATGTAAATAATAGTGGGCCCAGATGACTGCCTTGGGGTACACCTGACGTAACTCGAACAGTTTTAGATATCGAGGAACGAAAAGACACCTTTTGGGTTCTGCCAATAAGATACGACTTTAACCAACCCAATAATTTTGGTGAAAAACCCATGATGTTAAGTTTCGCGAGAAGCAAAGAATGATCAACCTTATCAAAAGCCTTACTGAAGTCAGTATAAATAACATCAGTTTGACACTTTTTACGGAAGCCATGGTGTACAAGGGTCAATTCTAAAAGGTTGGTAAGCGACGAACGACCTTTCATGAAACCATGCTGACAAGGAGAAATAGTGGATCTGGATAGATGTTGAAGAGAAGACGTAATAATTTTCTCAAACAGTTTAGGTATTGCCGAAAGTTTGGCAATGCCACGGTAGTTGGAAACATCCGATTTGCTACCCTTTTTAAAAAGCGGAATAATAAATGACTCCTTCCAAATATCAGGAAATCTACAAGTCTCACTCGATATAAAGAATAACCGAGCTAAAGGCTTAGATAGGGAAATAGAACACATTTTAAGGATGCAACTAGGTATATCATCAGGCCCGGGAACGAAGGAAGACTTCATAGATGACAAGCTAGAGAGAATACAGTCTTCAGTAATACTGGGAAAAAACATACAATTTAAATGTGGGATTGAAAAGGGATAGGGTGTGGGATCAGAAACAGTAGTAGAATATGTCGACTGAAAAATTTTGCAAACAGATCTGCAATATCTAAATCATTATTAGCAGACTGGTCGTTAAGTCTGAAGGTGGAAGGTAGTACATTAGAGCGTCTTTTGGAATTGACAAAGTTGTAAAATCTTATAAAATTCAGCCTTACAGCGAACGAGATAATTGTTGTAGCATTGAGTATTTAAAAGACAAAATTGAGATTTGGCTATACAATAATTTACATAGTCAAGTCGCGAACCAGTTTTTTTAAATCTTTTAAAATATCTCGATTTAATGTTACGAAGATTAGAGATCCTACGTGTAAACCAGACTGGCGAGCTGGAGACGGTAGAGACATTCACATAAGGAACGCATTTATCAATTAGAGAATTAAGAGCAGAATAGAAAAACTTCACTGCACAATCTATATCGCAGCACTCAAATAGAAACGACCAATCAAAAGAGAAAATAAGGCTGTTAAGAAGTGTTTAAGCTGCAACTGAAGCCAGACTCTCTTTGCTAAAAAGAGAAAACGAACGAAGAGAGAGAGAGAGAGACCAAGAACAGCACAAGTTACTTTGAAGTGACAAACTTGGAGATCCGTTACTTCAATTCTTTTCTTTCTTATTTCTTCTATGGAAATTTCCAGAACTTTGAATTTTGTAAAAGACAGCGTGATTTGCTGCACGTGATTTTTACTCTTGAAATTAATCTCGGTCGATGCGGTTGCACCTTCTGTGCCCGCCGACAATTGTACTATAGTTTTTAGGTTAAGAAAATAAAGCAACCGATTGAAGTCAACCTGGTCATCTCATTTCTTGCCAATCGCAAGTGCCTCGAAGCCGCCTCGGTGGAAATCATCCGAAGGCCGCATCATATAAGACGAGCAGTTTGGGGCTCCGCAAGGGCGCAGCCGTTAGCCAACATATATTTTGGTGCCGAAACCCGGGAGGAATGATCTTGGCGATTGGATTTAGAGTGTGATTGCCAGTGGATAGACTGATTCGGGTGAGTACAATTTAACGTTGATGTGTTTGGGTAGGTGTTCATTATGGCTGAAAAACTGTTACCGTTGGCTACGGAGCAAATCACATTGCTCACTTCGCTGGAGAAGTCATTGGCGCGATATAATTCGGAGGAGTCGGGACATACCGAGAGTCATCTGGAAGCCAGATTGGACTCGATTGCCCACCTTCACGCAGATTTTCAGCGCAATCATCACCAACTGATTCAAGAACGAGATAATGCGGAAATAAAGGGCAGATATTTTGACAAAGACATCAGAGACTGTTTCGAAGAAACCTACATAATGGGTGTAGCTGAGATTCGAAATGAGTTGCAGAGACATAAGGATCGGAGAATCCCTGCGTCGACTGCATTTGATGAGTCTTGTTTGCATCAGACGGTGCATGAACAAATGGGACCATGTTTGGAGGAAGTGAAACTCCCAACAGTTAAACTGCCTACCTTCAGCGGGAAATTTATTGAGTGGCCGGCGTTTAAAGAGGTGTTTTTAACAAGAGTACACCACTGCGACAAGCTGACGGACTTACATCGTTTTCATTATTTGAAGGATTCGTTGGTTGGAGACGCAGCTAAGGATATTGAACATCTAACGCTAATAGCGGCGAACTATGAAGTGGCTTGGAGAATGTTGATAAATTTGTATGATAACAAACGAGTGTTATTTTTACATTACATGGATGTGTTCGATCAGCAATTACCAATAAAATATGGAGATGCGGAAAGTTTGAGAAGATTTGTGCAAACTTCCCGCTCATGTGTGAATTCATTGGAGAAGACTGGTGTGGATGTACGACAACAGTCTGAAATTTTAGTGTACTACATGATGACAAGATTACCGAATCAATTAAGAGTGGATTGGGAGCGGTCAATATCTTCAACGCAGAATCTGCCGAGCTTTGAGGAGCTCAGTCAGTATCTTGAAACACAGTACAGAACAATGATTACGGCGTCAGCAGGTAATATCGAGGGAACTCTATCACGGGATAGACATCGGAATGCAAAGCCAGGTGTACATGAGTTACGAGCTAACCAGAACTACACAGAGGCTTCATTTGTTACTCGAGAGACAGACCTATGCATTGTGTGTCAAGGGGATGCACACCTTATCGGAGTATGCAGGATATTCCAGGAGATGAGGCTATCGGAACGAAAGGCGTGTGTAGTGAGGCATCGACTGTGTTTTCGATGCCTTAGACCAAATCACCGAATAGATGCATGTGACAGTGCGGTAAATTGTGAAAAATGTCAAGGACGGCATCATACACTACTTCATGTAGACAAATCAGGATGCGAGAGGCCGCTTGGCACACTAAGGAAGGGAGTTATCCCAACAGCATCTGCGAATGCTTTAATTGGAAAGAGTACAACAGAAACTGCGGTAAGGCACAAAGACGAGGTTTTATTACCAACAGCAATGGTGTGGGTAGAGTCGATAGAAGGCTATCCCTTACAGTTTAGAGCGTTTTTGGATCAAGGTTCACAAGTTTCGTTCATTTCAGAGAATGCAGCTCAGCAGCTACGTTTACGGCGCAAACAGGCTCACATCACGATTACTGGATTAGCAGATACAAAAATTACAGATGCGGCAGCAGAGGTGGAGCTAGTCATAAGATCAATCTACAACCCACATGCGAAATACAAACTGCTCGCGTCAGTAATACCTCTAGTGAGTAAGCGCATGCCAATCAAACGACTGCCGTTTGAAGAGTGGACTCATCTGAAGGGCTTACCGTTGGCCGACCCTAACTTCTTCAGTCCACAAGGAGTTGATATTTTGTTGGGAAATGACGTCTACGATGAGCTGATGTTGGGAGAAGTGCATCGAGGAATACGTGGTATGCATCTGGCGCAAAATACGCATTTGGGATATATTGTATCAGGAAAAACGAATCAAGAAGCTGGTAGGAGATCGTCCTACACCATAACGGTACGAAGGAAGGAAGCTGATGAGATACTTGAACAATAGTTATGTAAGTTTTGGGAGCTAGAACAATTCGACGAGGAGCCACGTGGGGTTTCAGTAGAGGATAACTGGTGCGAAGATTTCTTCGTTAAGACACATAGCCGAATGCCGTCTGGGAAATATGTTGTTCGTCTTCCTTTTCTAACATACTTGGACGAATCAATGGTAATTGGAGAATCATATAAGAGCGCGTTAAAACGATTACATTCTCTGGACAGACGGTTGCGTAACGATGCGAGTTTGAAGAACGCTTATGTTGGCACGATAAATGAGTATCTGGAGCTGGGTCAAATGGAACGTGTAACGTCACGGGCTAGTAAGACGGGCAATCCTGCATTGGGGGGAGTCGATCATTGCTACTTACCGCATCACCCAGTCATAAAGGAATCGTCATCAACTACGAAGGTACGAGTTGTCTTCGATGGATCGAGCAAGACGAGTAATGGAAAATCGCTTAATGAGATTCTAGCAATAGGTCCAAAATTGCACGTACATCTTCAAGGAATCATTCTCAATTGGCGAGGGCTAAAATGGGTATTTATGGCGGATGTTGAAAAAATGTACAGATGTATTAATATTCCACCCGACGACGCGCAGTACCAGCGTATTCTATGGAATCCGGACACAAGTGATTATGTGGAAGAATATGCCTGCACAACGGTGATGTTTGGAACGAGCTCCGCACCTTATTTAGCCATGAGAGTTATGAAACAATTAGCTATGGATGAATGCGAGAAGTATCCACTGGCTGTGGATGTTATAAATCATCAAATGTATGTAGATGACATACTGTCTGGTGGCGACAGTATTGCAGAAACGGAGGATGTCAAAAACCAAGTGATTGGAATGCTTCGTAGTGGTATATTCGAACTACGGAAGTGGGCGAGTAATTGCACAAAGCTATTAGAGAACATACCAGTTGAGCATCGAGAATCAAGCGGATTGTTACACATGGAAGGTAATGATACTATTCGCACGTTAGGTCTATACTGGAGTCCCAAAGAAGATGAGTTCCGTTTTGCTTTGCATGTCGTTCCACCAATGAGCTCACCAACAAAGAGGACCTGGACTCTCAATTGTGGAATTAGAAGAGGGCCTACGTGAATTGATTAGGATGGTGCAGAAGGATTGTTTTAACTCTGAATGGAAGGCGCTATCGGAAGGCAGGGTAATAGCGAAGGACAGCATACTCCTGTCTCTTAATCCGTGTTTTGATTCGAACGAACGTGTTTTACGTCTCGGAGGCAGGCTCCGAGATTCCCTGTTGCCCATAAATGAAAAATATCCTTATATATTACCGTATAAACATCCTTTCACAGATCTCGTCATATCTTACAGTCATATTTGCACCTTGCATGGTGGAACCTCACTAACGCTGAATTTTATAAGGAAGAAATTCTGGATTGTTAATGGACGCAATGCAGTTCGGTTTGGAATTCATAAATGTATCACATGTTTTAAGATGAAGCCTCAATTTGCAGGTCAGAAAATGGGAATGTTACCTGCAGTACGGGTACGCCCTTCTAGAGCATTCTCATCCGTTGGAGTGGACTACGCTGGACCCGTAAATATTTCGCCCTGCAAAGGAAGAGGACGTGTATCCCAGAAGGGATATATTGCTGTGTTCGTATGTCTAGTGACAAAGGCCATTCATTTGGAACCAGTTGGAGATCTGACCTCAGATGCGTTTATAGGAGCATTTAACCGTTTCATTGGCAGACGTGGCCTATGCACAGACGTTTATAGTGACTGCGGTACTAATTTTATTGGAGCCAACAAAAAATTGCAAGTGGACAAACTGGCATATTGTTCGTACATTACGAAACATATTGCGCCAACATTATTGAGAAAAGGAATCAACTGGCATTTCAACCCACCATCAGCGCCACACTTTGGTGGATTGTGGGAGGCTGGAGTGAAGTCCATGAAGTATCATCTGAAGAGAACCCTCGGAGAACAAGTTTTAACATTCGAGGAAATGGCAACTGTGTTGGCACAGATTGAGTCTTGCTTAAATTCAAGACCGTTATGTCCCCTATCAAATGATCCTGACGATTTAATGGTATTAACACCCGGTCACTTTCTGATGGGTGAAGCGCCTTTAGCACCTCCTGCTCCGGAATTGGCTAAAGTTACTCTGATTGATCGATGGAGGAATTGTCAATATTATGCACAACAGTTTTGGAGAAGATGGAACTCGGAATATTTATCACGATTACAAAGGAGACCAAAATGGCTGCAGACCAAGGAAAATCTAACAGTTGGATGCATAGTGCTCATCAGAGACGAACGTTTCTCTTCTCATCAATGGCCTCTAGGTCGGGTTATGGAGACACATGCAGGACCCGATGGACTAGTGAGAGTGGTGACTTTGAAGACAGTCAAAGGACTCATGAAACGACCGGTAGCCAAACTCTGTCCATTGCCTATTCAGGAGAATTGGATAGAGAATGACACCATTCCTAGAGAGAGAGACCAAGAACAGCACAAGTTACTTTGAAGTGACAAACTTGGAGATCCGTTACTTCAATTCTTTTCTTTCTTATTTCTTCTATGGAAATTTCCAGAACTTTGAATTTTGTAAAAGACAGCGTGATTTGCTGCACGTGATTTTTACTCTTGAAATTAATCTCGGTCGATGCGGTTGCACCTTCTGTGCCCGCCGACAATTGTACTATAGTTTTTAGGTTAAGAAAATAAAGCAACCGATTGAAGTCAACCTGGTCATCTCATTTCTTGCCAATCGCAAGTGCCTCGAAGCCGCCTCGGTGGAAATCATCCGAAGGCCGCATCATATAAGACGAGCAGTTTGGGGCTCCGCAAGGGCGCAGCCGTTAACCAACAAGAAGATTGAAATTTGTTTTACGAAAACATCTACGACGAGAATTTGAGATGTTTTTAAATAAATTAGTAACGGAATTGTAAGAAATAGTAACTTCAATGGTAGGATGATAAGGATCTTCAGGTTTCACTAGTGGCTGTGTTTGCGATACAGCACTAACAGTGGGATCAGAGACAAAAACAAGATCAAGGATTCTTTTAGAACAGTTAAGGAAAGAATTCAACTGATATAGTGGACATTCAAGTAGGCTATCAAGAAAAACATGTTGAGATGAAGGAATTAAGAAAGATAGATTATCATCAACAAGCCAAGAAATATTAGGCAAGTTAAAATCACCTAAAACTATAAAAAAATCACGATCTTTAAGACGACCAAAAATAGTTCGTAAAGCATCAGCATGGTGCATGTAGATCATGATATCAGAAGCTGGCTATCACAGAAAAGGTTCGACAGCTTGGTAAGAAGTCCTCTTACATTTTGATAATGAATGCAAAGACTAGACGTTATTAGTTTTTTGAAGCAGAAGATAAAGTAGGAAGGTGGACAGGCAACGGACGAGAGCGGTTATTGGGCGCAAACTCGTGTACAACGAGGCCCTCTGGCCAAAAATTAGGGTCAAACATAGCTGTGAAGTACTCATTTGGTACTGTAATTTTAAAAGAGGAGATTTCATGAGGCCTAGAAAACTTAAACTTTTGAATTAAAACCTTAGCAGGGCAAATATTACCAATGTAAGCTGCCACAGACGACTCAGAAGTATCTGGAGCAAGCCTAGAAATAAATAATTGTTTGCGATGAGGCACTACAGTTAGTGGAGGCGGAGGAGCATTGGGATCCGCAAGTGATTGAGAGCCGGCATGATCCTGTGATTGATCAGAGTTCCCGTGAGGGATAGATTGAGGTACACCAGGGCTTGTAATGGGTACTTCAATCTGAAAAGAAGATCATAAAGAGGGACAAGAAGATGGTGTAGGCGAAAGTAAAATCGGAGAGGAAGTAATAGAGAGAGCTGGCGACTGCTTACGAGGCAACTCAAGGGTACATTTCTTGTGCAATTTCTCAGAAGGTGGAACAAATTTGAATTGCGACAATAATTGAACGCTAGAGTCACACTCGTTTGACAGCTGTTTGGCCAGTTTGTTTAAAGAAAGAAACCTTAAACGAAGATCCCTATACATACGGCTAAAATCAAGCTGCTGGCTGGCACAAGATGGGCAAGTCCAGCGCATTAAGCCAAGCTCAGGCTTAGACACAGACAAACCAGAAAATTTGTCGTAGTCGCGGCCATTGAGGCCAGCACATTTTAAGTGAATAAGATTATCGCAGAGCCAACAAGATATTGCTCTATACTGATCATCAAAACGATCAGAATGTTTGCAATTTGGTAGATAACAAGCCATTGAAAAGCCGAAAGAAAGGCAAAAAAAAAATTATATATATATAAGAATATATAGAAAAATTAAATTCACAGCACAAAGATAATTATTGATAAATAATCAATAATTACAAATAAAACAAAGAGACAGCTAGAGTGCACAGCACAACAGAGAGTGCAAGAACAGTTAAAAGCCGAGCTTTGAGAGGCGGCCTTACAAAAGTGATTACGCGGGAGAGAAGCTAAGCACAAGCACAAAGCAGAGAGAACAACAAAGCCACTAGCACTGACGGTATGATGGGGGCGATGAGGGGAGCAACTGCAGAAGCAATGACGAAAGAAAAAAAAAAAAAATTGTAAATGTACCAAACACTAATCACGAAAAAGAAAAAACTGTTTAAACTGATTAATTTGGTGAATTATGGAAATAAAACACAAGGGAGTCAAGCGAATAACACCAGCGGAAGTGTAAACAAACTAAGCACAATTAAAAATTGAGAAAAAACAATAAATATTAATAAAAACTCAGGAGCTATGCAAAAACACGACCGTCACGTCAGAGAGCAGAAATGGGTTGAAGCGTGTTGGCAACTTTCTGCAAGATCATACTCTACAGGTATGACAGATCAAGCTACAGTTAATAGATTATTAATATTTACTATTTTATTCGCAGATTAAATTCCCTGATCTACGCGACGCGGATAGCAACTCTGTAGAGGGCCGTAAAAAGAAGGATAAAAAGGGCAGTGGAGCATATGTAATGATTCCCTTGCTGCTTGGGGGCACATTTGTGCCAATTGCCTATGGAGCCTTGGCTATGCTGGCCGGTAAGGCCCTGATATTCTCTAAATTGGCGCTGGTATTGGCATCCATAATTGGCATCAAGAAACTCTTGAGCGGCGGCGGCGGAGGCAAGGAATCCTCTCATGAAGTTGTGGTCTCCTCTGGCGGGTATTCGGGCTGGGGTAGAGACTTTGATATGGCCTACAGTGGCTGGAAGCCGGCAAAGGATTCGGCAGGCAGCGGCAAAAGCAGGTAGACCCACCAAGCGAAACACCTCATCTTGACCCTGCATAGTGATCCAATGATGATTCCAGCCGAGCATGCATTTGCATTTGGAAACGACAAAGAGAAGAAGCCAACCAAAGAACCGATTGCCGCATAAACTGTCTGACTTGAATGTGTAGATTAATTAAGAGCTGAAATTCTGCACGTAGGGTAATATATACTGCAGGGGTTGTATATCTCGGATTCAGCCGGATCGGACCCCTATATCAAAAACCCAAAAGTCACGAACAGTGACTTTTCTCAATAACTTCGTTAATTTCTGTGCTATTATCGTGAGAATTTATTACGCCTGTAAACTACTGTGCCAAATTTGATCAAGATCGGATGACTAAATCATATAGCTCCCATAGGAACGATCATTCGAAAACAGTGACTTTTGTAAATAACTTCGTTACTTTTAACGCGATTGCTTTCAAATTCAACATTTCTTAATTTAATATATCTGTTAATGACTGTGCCAAATTTGATCAAGATCGGGTAACTATATCATATAGCTCCCATAGGAACGATCGGTGGAAAACAGTGAGTATGATCAATATCTTCGTTATTTCCTATGATTGTAGGCCATTCTTTCGCAAACATAAGCCTGTTTAGATAAAACGTTCTTCCACATTGATGGCTAATAGGTAAGGAAAGAGTTGCAAAAAAGTTGCAAGGGTATACAAACTTTGACGAGGTCAAAGTTAGCCCTGGCCCTCTGGTTTTTTTTTCAAATATAGAAAAAACTTTTTGCATTTGGGCCTTAAATAGTTTTGCCTTGTATGTCTCAAACTTGATAAATAAAATGTTGAAAATTAAAAGCATTAAACTATTCACTTTGCCTTGGACAAACTAAGAATTTTAAGTTCCTAAAAGCAGAATCCCTTGATGGGTTTGCCAGAATAGGGAAAACTCCTTAGGGTAACAGAACAGACAGGTCCAAAAAAAGAACAAAATGAACCTAACCGACCTAACCGGCGTCCAAATAATGGCAAAGAATCTTTCCAGAAACGGGTAAAGAAAATGGTTGGTCAGCTAGCTTCTTGGGTTAGGTGGACAATTCCTAGGCTCTTCTTATCCTGCTGTTGCCTTTGTGTCGGCGGGGCCTGCAAGTGAAGTGTATGTGTGATTCAATTGAAAAATTTGGCAACTTTTCTTTAGTATTTGACAACCGGTCCATTTGGTCAATGGCGTGGGCGGTAACCTGAGAGCAATCAGACACATGTTCACCGAGTTTTTGTTTGTTGTTGTTGCCATTTTCCATGCATTTTAAAGAACTTTCAACAACAACAAAAAGTTGATTTCTCTTTTGACCCATTATGAAATTGCTCTGGCAAATTTTTTGCATAAACAAAATACAAAACAAACATAAAAAGGCTGACCTTTTGCCCATTCAGAGATACATACAGTCGGAGACAGACATTCGTCTGCTTTTGCCAGAGTGTATCCCACTACTACTTCCCTCCTTTGCTCTTTCCGAGCGTTTGCTGTTTGCATAGGATCAAAAAAGAGAAGGACAGTGACGAGTAAGCCAGCATTCGCATCCCAAGGCGCTTTTATTGAGCCCTTTAAGTTTTTAGTAAATAATACAAAAGCAACAACTCAAAAGCATCGGCGGCAAATTGACAAAGCCCATTGCCAATCACAATCCCAAACATATCCCCGCCCCAGAACCCAAATGAGGATTCAAGGGTTGAGTGGATTCAATTGTCAAAACTTCTAAAGAATTTTGTAAAAAGTTTGCTTTAATTGATTTCCATTAAGAGCGCAAACCCCATTCCAGTCAGTCAGTCAGACATTCAGTCGAGTTATCAATGTCGGCCAGTTTACCATGCAAATGATGCATGAAGTTTTGGTTTCTGATTTTGACTCTGGGACAGCTTTGATATTCACACACAGAGAGACAGAGAGAGATGAGTTTGAACAGAAACTTGGTCCAAAAGGTAGACTGTGCGAATAATATAATTGACCTTTAAGCAAATTACTGTGCTTTAGGATAAAGCATTTGGAAAATGCGAACTGTAGTGTTAGCAATGGTTTCTATTTCAAAGCGTATAATTATGAACCTAAATAGTCTTGGGAAAATCGAAAACCTACCATAATTATTTCATATATAAACAACTTACAAATAATTGAATTCAATATTTTACAATATATGTATTTAGAAACAAATTGAATACGTTATCGTCATGACATGATAATTATTTATAATTCTTTATAATTAATCTTGGAGTAATCGAATAACTACCCTGATTATTTAAAATATTAACAACTATTTAGAAACAAATTTACTACCTTATTGTCCTGGCATGATGATTATTTATGATTTTCCAATTGAAATTAAAGGAAAATGTTCAATATTCATGTTCAAAGTAAGTCGAATAATTTTATCCAGTACGCATTTTCATTTTTGTCTAATTTTTGGGCAAAGTCCATTCCTTGTTTGCACCGCCTCCTCCTTATACTTTCATATGTAGCTAAATAACCGCAAAACAAAAACAACAAACGAGAAAAGCAAAAGCAGTAAAATAAACGAAATCACAAAATGCTAGATATATGCAATGTTTCAATGGGTAAATGGTAAAATTCATTGAATGAGTATTAGACAAAATTTCTCCATTACATAAAAAAAAAAAAAAAAAAAAAAAAAAATAAGAAGTTGTACAAGAAGCAGAAGGAAAAAGAAAAAGGGGAAAAATATTCTTTCAACAATTTGTCGAAAATAAATTTTCAATTGGAATTTAGTTCGAGCTTTTGGCTAGGCTTTATTGAGGTTGCTTTTTGTGGGTTATGGACACTGACCAGTTCAAGCGGTGAACATGCTAATCTACTAGAGCAAATCGTATAGACTGCCCGTAGATGCCGATGCATGCAGATGCATATGGAGAAGGAGTTTGGCAGGTAAATACAATGCAAAACTTCAGGCAAAAGCTATCTGTGTGTGTATATGCGAGTAAGCGAGGTGTAAGCAAGTTTTTATGTTGTTAACCAAGAAAGAAAGAAAAGAAAAACGAAAATAAAAACAGAAAATGGAAGAGATGCTATGGCTAAAAGCATTTCACCTCTGCATATGCAGGCTGACTCCAGGACATGCTGGCTTCTGGATTGCCTCGATTGCTACGGCAGGACACGCAAAAGCGCAGCACAAATATTGACCAAAATGCTAAAGCATTCAGAAAAGGCCAACAACAATGGGGCAAGGGTAAAGCCAAAGCCAAATCCTAACGCAGACTGTGTGTGTATGTGAGTGGTTACGGGGAAGAGGGCGATACTGTGGAAATACTGAGAGTAAGGGGCAGGATACATGTATGCACTGCTGCTTGGCATCCAAAGGCGTTTTATCCTTATGCTGGCCCAATATTGCCCATTTGAAATGATGAATCACTTGTTCACTTAATTTACGTACATTTTCTGGTACAAGATTTTCAATCCCTGTTTGTTTGATTTGCATTAGTACTGGTCGTTAAGTCTGAAGGTGGAAGGTAGTACATTAGAGCGTCTTTTGGAATTGACAAAGTGTAAAATCTTAATAATATAATATTCTGGACTTGGATTGGCTGCAATTCATCCCTGGCCACATTGGCTGTGAATCGGGGCATAGCTGGCACCTTGTGCAAATAAAACACCTCCACCGGGTCGGGGATGTTTAGTTGTGTATAAAGCTAAGCTACCTTCTTCATTTAATTACTATCTGTCTTTAGCTTAAGCTTTTTCGTCGACTGCTGTGTTAGTTGACGTAAATAAAATATATAAAAAAAAAAAATAAAATACATTCTCGCTTTCGGGTTGCACTTAACTTTATTAATTTTCGAATCGATTTTTTTCACATTTGTAAAGCTGTTTTCGTTGTGTGCAAGTTAAGAATTTGTTTTGTTGGTAAGTATGCTACGAATAGCCGTAACAACACAAGTAGCAGGAAAGTTTGCCTGCTGCTGGTGGTGATGGTGGATCAAAACAATACCGGAAACCGGAAACTGCCAAGGGAAATGTACTTTGTCTTTTTGACGGCGACGGCGCAGCAGTTAGAAAATACTTGAAGCAAAGTTTGTCGAGCAGCACTACCAACAACAACAAGGACACCGACAACGACAATAAGAGACTGTACCTTCCCGCCACCCTGAAACCCCCTACATTTCCATTTCTCTTGCCTTAGGCCCATTTGGAAAGGCGCCAAGCCAAAAACCCAGAGAAAGGCCTAAGCAAAGGCATAGTCTGCTGCTTGCCGCCTCTGCCTTTCTCCTTGCTGCCACATTTATGCCTCTTAACAAGAATATTTGTCATTTGCTGTTAGCATTTTAGCTAAATGCGAAATTAAATGAAGTGGATTTACATATTTCGTAGCCTGCCTGTACTTTTAAGTACACATAGCAGTCGCCCACCCACCATTCACTTACTCCTCACTGTCCTTTTTCTTTAAATGTGAGAGTGTCTTGGCATGTGTAGGAAAAGTCTTTATCTCTCTCTCTCTCTCTCTCTCTCTCTCTCTACTTGGGTGTGCGTGTCTGTGTGTGTTTGCAGCTGCTCCGGAAAATAACTTTTTAATGAGATAAACTCGTTGATTTCTAGATTCTCTGCACTGTGGTTTCCTTTGGTGGCCACGAAACGAGCAAAACGCCAGGCGCCCAGCTTCAGCCTCAGCTTTGGGAGTCGCATTCCCCGCGGATTACACAAAGTTGCAAAATTTTCTGTGGGTGTGTGTATGTGTATGTGTTTGTGAGTCTTTTGTGTGGGTGTGAAAACTTAATGAGCTAGCGGACTGTTAAAGTAGCTCAACAGCTGCTGTCGACATTGCAGCTCAGCCGCTGCTGTCTTGAAATTAAATTCAAATATTTTACTTCTATGTATAGATATGTATGTATGTTTTTCTGTGTGTGTGTGCGGTTTCCATTATAACTATTATTATAGAGTTTTGTGAATCTTTTATCGTAAGTTATATTTTTTGTGGATATTCGAATCATTGTAAATTTCTAACAATTTTGAAAATTAGCCATAATTGACTTGTATTTTGGAAACCTGGAAAAAGGAATCACAATTGGAATTCTGTAAATTTGCAAAATATATTTTTCTGTTGAGACACCGCTTAAAAGCTGCACACCGTGAAGGGCACAGAGATATTTCGAGGAAGTTAACTAGCTTGGAATAGCCACCCCAATCGGTTACGGGCAGAGAAAGTTTTTTCGTTGCGGATTGAGAGTCCCGTGAACCAAAATTGTTGCATAGGAATGCCAGTCGATTGATTTAACCTAATATTTTATTCCTAAGCATCATCCAGCGGACGACGAAGGCCTTCGACGAACCGGACGGATGGGTGAGTCCTAAGTTCTAAACCATAAATCATGATCGATCTGGTATTTCCCTGTTTTTTTTAAAGAAAGAGAGTTCATTGTCAATTAATCTGTAAATAAGAAAAACCATCTCGAGTACAATAAAGCAAAAAAGTATTGGAAGTATTAAAAAGAAAAGGAAATTGTCAATCATTGTATTAAACTTAAAACGCTATCGATAGTTGTCTTTGACTGTGTGAGCAAAGTCGCCATTTATATTTGAAATCATAATTTAAATTGAAGATTTACAAATTTCAATTGACATTTTTATTTTGAATATCTATAATTTTATATATATCCACCTTACAATTAAGATTCAACAAAACCAAAACATATTACTCCTAATTTGGCTTTTGGATGCCAGAAATTATCCAATTATTTAATTTGAATATCGTTTATTATAATAATCATCATTTTAGGGTTCGTTTAATCGGATTATGTTTCCGACTTATTGAAGTAATTTAGTATTCCGTAACCCTCGTGAATAAATATCGTTGATAATGTTTGAGTAAAGAGTGCGTAATCTTCTTTGTGGCGAAATGCGAGCGGTGAGCTGATTATATTGGGATTTTCCCGAATCTTGCGATGGGAAAATCATTGGTTGGGTGGGTTAAGACGCGAAGCTACAATAACATCTCAGTAGCTTCCCTATTCGTGCGACACTAATATCCCTTTTTCTCTATCTTTTTAGTTCATTTCTTTCAATTAAGTAATTGTGTAATATTAGTGCAACAAGGACTCTGTTATATTTTATGTAATACGGGTGTGTTGAGAATATGTTGGTCCAAAGAACCCCCCCAAAGACTGTTTGCTAGCCGACAGCCAGAAGTCCCAACCGGATCCAAACTTCTCAATACATTAAGCCCGTCTGTATTGGCTTCGTCCTGATTTGTGGTGCTCTTGCCCATCATGACATCGGATGTACAGGGACTGCAAGAGAGTGACCACCTATTTAAGTCGAATCCGACCTCCTCTTTGATGAAGAAAGATTTTTTTATTGACTAAGAGGGGATGTACATTACATAATTTTGGCGCCCAACTAAGAGGCCTTGTTAGACTTGTTACAGTATTTCGGTTCAACCGTGCTTCTCTATAGGATTCAGGCTGAGCTGAGTTGTTCAAGAATTTCAGGTTCCTTTTTTCCTTCTCCTACTTCTTATTCTCTCTCTTAATGAAATCCCTAGTCGTTTTATCTATTCCTTTGCTATCAAATTTTTATTTTCTTTTCATTTCGCTTTCTTTTTGTATTCATGGATGGTTGTTTGAGTAACTTATTTATTAGGAGTGCAGATATTTGGAGAATCCGAGTTCTGACCAGTGATGAGGAGCTTTAACATGAATTTGTGAATATATTTAGAAACATATACAAACTCTACAATATAATGACAGACGTATATTATAGGCTGTGTTTTTTTTATTGGAATTCATCAATTTGATTGTTTCAATTTTACGACCAGTAAGGCATATTAAGCTTGTGATGTCGACGTTGGCATTGTAGTTTATTGATTTTGTCCATTTCTTTTAATAACAAAAGGACAAATATTTCAGCATATACCATTGAATTGACTGCTTAATCATCTGGAACTGCAGATATTTGGCGAGGTCCGAATTCTGACCGATGAAACAAAGCTAGTTCGTTTTGGATTTAATATAGATGATTGGGTCTAGGACGACAAGATTTTTCTATCCCTTCACAAAAATTTCTTGAGATTGAACTATCGATTAGTTCATTTCTTCCTCGATATTAGTACCGCACCTATAATTATGCTCACCCTCACTTTCAAAACAAGGAAGATAATAATTATATGATTAAATATATTAAAACAAATTAAATAAAGTATCTAAAGTAATTTTTGGGGAAAAATAATCAGAATGCCAGTAATTCGATGTAATGAAGAAGTGAGTGTGCTACCAGAAGCAGAATGCACAATTTGTTCGAAAGTAATTTTTGAAACAGAAGAGCTTAGGAATATTAAATGTAATCATATTTTTCATTAAGAGTGTATAGAAAGTTATATACAAGAACATCAGGAATGTCATTGCTGTAAGAAAGTATGCCACCAAAAAGATTTAGTCCAGTTCATAATGTCTGAACAAGCGGATGGTCACATAGATAATAGAAACAAGAAGACCCATAATACTAGAGCTCAATCACAGTCAAGTAATGTAGCATCTCCGGCTTGTCCATTAAAAACAGGAGCTAGGGGAAGAAAACCCAAATCTTTAACGGCACGTAAACAGGAGAACTCGAATCAACACAACCAGCGTTCAGCTCGGTCGCAGCAACAATCAACTTCAGGCAGAGCAGCTGAGGTAAATGTGGATGCAATTTTCGAGGGAATGGAATATTTAATTGATCAGAGACTAGGAAATTTGAATTTAAATAATTCAGTTGGACAATCTAGTAACCACGATCAGTATCGCGCTCCGACGCCAAGATCGAATTCAACATCTCACCATTACATTAATACTGGAAAAGCGGCCCAACTAGTACAAAGTTGGGGTATTAAATTGGATGCGTCTCCTAAAGGTCCTACAGTTTCAGAATTTCTTTACAGAATTAAAGCGTTAACTGTAGAAAACTTTCAGAGTGATTTTACACCGGTATGCAGAAATTTGTACCTACTATTAACCGGAAGAACCAAGGAATGGTATTGGCGCTATCGGACATGTGCTTAGAAGAGCGCCGCATTTTCTGCTACGGATGTGGAAAGAAAAATGTTTACAAACCACAATGCGATGTATGTCTAGCTCGTTCGAAAAACTGCAATCAGGGCCCATCATTCCGTCGCAATCGAGTGGATCCTCAGTAGATGTTAGCAATAATACAGCGTCGAACAACAAAACACCAGATTTGACAGATAATAACGAAACGAATCGGCGAGAAAATAAAAATACAGCCATATCCCAGACTACCATACCATCAACGGCTGCAAAACTATTTAGCGATTCGAGACAAAATCTTTGCACAGGAAGTTGCAACTTCCCAGTTCATTAGAAGTCGCTCAAGCGAACGTCTGCGTCGCTTTTGGAAGAGAGTAAAAGATGCCCAAAAATTAATAATAGCGTCTATGATTAATGAAGCCGCAGGTGGTCGTTTCTACGCTCCAGTTAAATTTCTCGAATTTTCTGAGCTTGGTCTATTGGATACTGGAACCAATATCAGTTGCATCGGATCAGATTTAGCAGCAAAAGACTGGACGAGATACCCTGGATTTTCAACTATTATATCATGTGTGGCCACAGCTGATGGGAAAAGACATCCAGTTACCGGAAGTCCAGTCCAGTTCCAGTCCATAATTTTTGCAGGTAGTAATGACTTCTTTTTAAAATTAAAACAGCTTCTTTTTCATCCTTAGCTGGAATTATTACGTCGTCTATGTAGGGAAGTGCAAGACCTCGGCGAGTAAGGGGTCGAAATATTGCGTTAATGTGCCGTTGAAACACACCAGGCGAATTGGAGAGCCCAAAAGGTACTTTCTTAAATTGAAATTGGCCATTCTGAGTCACAAACGATGGTACTTCTTACTTGATTCGGCCACTGGTACGTGCAGCGATTGCAGACTTACACCTGACTAATAAAAAAAGCCCACTAGTTCCAATGTATTGACAGGTGCGTCAGTTGTAGTCCTGGTTGAGCATCTTAGCAAGGGGGGCCTCGGGCTAGAGAGCTCAGTGTACAACCTCCCCTGGAACTAGCCGTACAGTTCGAAATACAAGTGAAAAAGTGAAAGTAGTGCAAAGTACAAAAAACAGTAAAAAGACAATGAGTGATTTAAATAAAACAGGCTACGCCCCGACAGATACTTTCGAGAATGCATAAGCTAAGCAGTAGGCAGTTGCCAATTCGCCTACTATAAATAACTGCTTCTTAATTTTAGATAAATGAACACAATTCTGACTAACTGAAAATCATAGATACTTTCGAGAATGAATAAGTTAAGCAGGCAATAAGTAGGCAATAGCCGAATCGCCTACTATCTTCTGTCTATTATACTGTTTTATTTTCTGAATGGGTATAACTGACTAATTTAATTATATTAAGTAATTAAATTTTTATAAGAGGCCGTTTTCTGCTTCTAAATTATGTTTCTAACGCAGTGAAGGAAATTGATGACCACATAAAAGATATGCATGAGAATCTGAGTCGATGTAGCCATGTTCGTCCGTCCGTCCGTCCTTCCTGTGTATGCAGACCCAAAGCTACGAAAACTGCATGTGTATATGTGATCCCTGATATATGTATTTATGTATATATACAATGGGCTTGTAAAGGTGAAGGCAAAGGGCGGGTAGAGTGATAGTTTAAAGATAAACTTTGGCACAGCCGATGTTGGCTGCTTATACTATATATAGTGATTAAGTCTATGCTTTTTATACAGAAATATTTTAGATCTGGCAAAATGTTTATCAACTTATTTAATTAATGATTATTGAAAAGTTTGTTTGTTCAGTTGATTAAATTTTTAATCTTGTGTTTTGGCAAGTATCCTACTGCAATTTCATTGTCCTTATATCTGACAATTTATATTGAATATCTGTTTACGTATTCCTCTTGCAGCCGTGTCCAAGTCGAAAGAGTGCCGATACAAAGTAGATGTGAAACAAGAACGTGGATACTTTTGGCATAATAAACTTTGATGACAAAATTAACTTGGCAACGTTTCGTTAATAAAGCAACGTCCACGCCCAGCAACCACGCCCAACAAACTGCCCCTATTTACGCCAACTCCCTCCCACCCGAAAACTCTCCTCGATTCATGCTGTGCGTTTTACTTTTAATAAGTTGCGACGAGCTGACGACAAAAAAGTTATCATTTATTAAAATTTTTGTCTTTCCAACGTAATTATAATAGTTTGATAAAACATCCTGTGCGACAAGTGAGAGATCCAAAACCTGCTGCCCACCCAAAGCGGAGACCTGGACAAACGAACTCCCCTTCCCTTTTCCCTGTCTTTGTGCGTGGAGCGTCATGATTTATAAATACTGCCTTAGTGTGTGTGGGAGTGGGGTTTCTCTCTCTCTTTTCGTTTTTGACAAGTTTCGTCTTTAATTTCCCCGACAAAGTTGCAGGCAAGTGCCACAGCGAAGTCATCGACAATGACGCCGTCGCCATTGCCATCCATGGGTCTTTGAGTTGTGTAGTAAAAATTGCCAGATACACTAAAAGTTAAGTGCGTCATCGTGAACATCGTCGTTGCTTCCAAAAACTGCAAGTTTATTGCAATTTCCGTTGCCTTGTCTTTCCTTCTCTATCTCTCTTTCTAGATCTCTGTTCCATTTTTTGTTTTGTTTTTCTTATTTTTTTCATACATATTTTATATAATTATGCACAGAGCAAAAATTATTAATGAGTCTTGGACGTGCTTGTTATGTACATTTTTTTTTGTTATTTTCTGTTCTTGCTATTCAACTTCAAAATGGATGGCATCGATAGATGAAATTGTTTGTTACTCTGGACAACCTTTGATATACTGCATTTTGTCTTGGCTTAGTTCAGATTCTGTCGGTGACAGGCGAAAATCCATGCCACGTCTATTCCATTAACTGAATATCAATTAAGATTAAACAACAGCAAAAGCAAAAGTCAAATGTTCGGCTATGAGGAAAAACAATTGACAGTCGTTCGCACACACCTTAGCTTAGAGCCAATCAAACATGGCTAACGTTGGATGCCAGACAGACTACTCCAGGAATCTCAATAATAAAAGTAAACAAAATAAAACAGACAACAGTCGAAGCAAAAACGACCACCACTTTTTGTCAAATCATTCAAACACCTGATGTCTTGCTCAGCAAGACCAACAAGTGGCAGAGAAGAGAAAAGGAGAGGACAGAATAAAGAGACCAGGGCAAACCAGATGAGCCTCTGCCTTCTTGTTGGGAGCGTGTTCATAATATTGCCATGTCACACTGGGCAATTTCCGTGCGGAAATAAACGAGCATTGGCCTATGGTCGACGCTTAAACTCAACCGATAGAAGGGAGCAGGGCCATATATTAATAGATTTTTAGCTCAGTTGTTGAAATTTGAAAGAAAAACAATTAAGCCAGATAATAATAATATGAAGAACAGCCCACAGGCACAGGGGTTGAGGCGGGGGCGAGGATGAGAAAAAACCAAGATAATAACTTTCATTTTGGTTCATTTTCACATTCCGAACTTTGCATTTAACTTTTGGTCGCCTGGCCCATTTTTTTTTTTTTTTCCCTTTTTTCCCCTGTCACTCCTTACCTTTTTTTTTAAGAAGTTTTTTTTTTAAAAAACAACTAAAAAAAAAAAAAAAAAAAAAACTTATTTTTATATTTAAAATAAAATTTTATTTTTAATTATTTTAAAAAAAAAAAAAAATATCTTTTTTTTTTTTTTTTTTTTTTTTTTTTTTTTTCTTTTAAAAAAAAAAAAAATAAAAAAAAAAAAAAAAAAAAATAATCAATATTAAAAAAAAAAAAAAAAAAATAAAAAAAAAAAAAAAAAAAATTTAATTTATTAAATAATTTTTTTTTTTTTTTTTCTATGGGGGATCTCTTAATAAAAAATGTTGCTCGTTCGACTAGTTAATCTAGCTCCGCCAGTGCCTTTGAAATAAATTTAATCCATTTAATCCTCAAGTTAGGTCGTAGCTAAGCTTTTTAATTCTGCAAGTAATTTCAGGTTATTTTACAAATTTCTTATAACTAATAATTATACAATCTCATTCCACTTACTCTAGTCTTGGCCTCTTGGCTACGAAAAAACAACTGAACACGCGGTTCTTATGTATGTACTTAGATCAATGCGGCTGCGTATTTTCGCGCTTATGTGTATAATAAAGTACCGCAAGAGTAGAATGAGAGAGAGAGTTTTAAAGTTTTTAAAGAGCGTCATTCTGTTTGTTCGGACAGAGTTCCGTTTTGTGTTACAGTGGTACGAAGTTTATTCGCAGGCCCGAATTTCGGCAACATTCCCCTCCCAGCAAGCGAGCCACTGGAGCTTGCTTCATTTTTCCCGACATCGAGGACTGCTAACTTTACTGCTGGTCTGGAGAGGACACCTAGTTGTGTCTGTACCTTCGCCTGCCTGACTTGACCATCTTCTGCGGTGGTCACTTCGACCACTCGACCCTTTGTCCAGGTATTACGACGCTGATTTTCGTTCACTATAAGTACAATATCGCCTACACCAATTGGCTTTACTTTTTTATGCCACTTGGACCTTCGTGTTATGTTTGGTAGCATCTCTTTGACCCAGCGTTTCCAAAATAGGTTGGCGAACATCTCACTCTGGCGGAGCGACCATTTATAGTCGATTCGTTCCGGATCGCAAATCGGTTTTTCTCCATTTGATGAGCCAAGCAACAGGTGATTTGGCGTAAGAGCTTCTTGGTCTTCGTCGTCCAGGGACACGTATGTCAGGGGCCTAGAGTTGACCGTCATTTCCACCTCTGCCATTGCGGTAAGAAGACTTTCATCTGAGAATTTTTGATTGGGTGTTATACGGTATAACACGGTTTTAACGGAACGCACTAAGCGCTCCCAGGCTCCTCCCATGTGAGGAGCTGACGGTGGGTTGAAGTACCACGATATTTCCTGCTGCGACAATTCTCGGTGCATTTTTGCATCTTCCAGTTGAAGTTTGTCTCTAAGAAAGGCATCGGTCCCTCGAAAATTAGTCCCGTTATCGCTATATATTTCCTTTGGTATGCCTCGGCGCGATATATGGCGTCTTAAGCCCATTAGGCATGAGTTTGTGGTTAGACTATGCACGATCTCAATGCTTATTGCTCGCATTGTGAGGCAGGTTATCAGCATGCCCCACCTTTTCAATGACTTTCTTCCATCGATAACTGTTAGTGGCCCAAAATAATCAACTCCTACATACGTAAACGCTGGCTTGAATGCACCCAGTTTAGCCCTCGGTAGGGGCGCCATTAAGGGTTCCATGGGTCGAGCACTACTCAGCTTACATTGTTGGCAATTTCGACGAATCCCTTTAAGGAGAGGTCTTGGTTTTGGAATAAAATATTTTTGCCTCACCTCATTTACTGTTGTCTCATGATTCATGTGATAATATTTTTTCATGGTAGTGCCGGACTATCAGCTTTGTAACCCAGTGTTGGGTGGGTAGAGCGATTCGTCCTTCAGGGATGCCAGCGAAGCGACTGGCTCTATCGCGTACACACAATACCCCATGGTCATTTAGAAAGAGTTGTAACCTCCATAGTGGACTGCTCCGGCAAACGTGGTGGCCGTTTTCGATGGCTGTGTACTCTTCGTTGTAACATTCTTGTTGTATGTTCCGGTAAAGAAACATTCTGGCTTCATTAATTTGGGATGCCGGTCGGTTTGTATTCTCATTTGATATACGTATTTTCTTGATCAATTTCCTCTTATAGGCAAGCCAACATGCAATTGCCCGTGTCAATCGATTCCATTTTGAAAAGTACTCGTAATTGATTCTTACTGATTCCCTTCGCATGTGAAGGAAACGAGGACGCAGTTCCTCAGTGGCTGTCCTTTCATTGGTAGTTTCCGTCGGCCAATCAGCCGGCGGTAGTTTTAGGAATTTGGGTCCTTCGAACCATTGTGTATATGTTTCAAGCCTATGTTGTCGTTTGGTGGCGATGTCCGCAACATTTAGTTTGCTTGGTACCCATCTCCAGTTTCTGGCATCTGTGAGCTCACATATCTCGGCTATCCTAAACATTACATATTGTTGATATCGTCGTGGATCTCCAATGAGCCACGCTAGAACCGTTTTCGAGTCGGTCCATAAGTAACATTCCTCAAAGTCGATTTCATGTTGTGCTATTATATTTTTCATCAGTCGCGCTCCAGTTACTGCTGCCTGTAGCTCCAAGCGGGGTATCGAAAGCGGCTGCAACGGAGCTACCTTGGATTTGGCTGAAACGAGACTCAAAAGTATTTGGTTATTTTGTTCGATACGGAAATACGCAACGGCAGAGTAGGCGTCTTCTCCCGCATCCACGAATACGTGAATTTGAACTCGGCAGTCTTTTGCATGCCAATTTTTAAAATAGCATCTCGGAATTCGCACGTTCTCTATCAAGGGTAAGAAGGACAGCCATGATTGCCACATATCCTGCAGATTGGGTGGTATTTCCTCATCCCAATCAATCTTCGATCGCCAAACTTGTTGAAGCAGTATTTTGAGATACATCATTATACAGGATACAAAACCCATGGGGTCAAAAACTGACATCAAAACTTGTAAAATTTCCCTTTTGGTTGGTGCGACTTTTGTCGCTATTATGTTGCGCTTCAGGCGTACAAACTTTAGTGCATAGGTGAAGGCATCTTGATGTGGGCTCCACCGCATGCCCAATATTTTCTCATAAGAGTGTATCTCTTCACTGTTAAAGAACTGTTTTTCGTCGTAGGTTGTTGTGTCGCAAAGTGCAGCGAGTACCCGTTTGGAGTTCGAACACCACTTGCGCATATGGAAGCCCCCGCGTGCGTGGACTTCTCTAACTTCCTTCGCTAATGTAATGGCTTCTTCTTCTGAATGGCATGAATCGATGTAGTCGTCTACATAGTGACTTGACTGAATAGCTTTAGCTGCCGCAGGAAACTCGTCCGCGTGTTTCTTAGCGTTCAAGTCGCGCACATAGTGCGCTATACAGGGTGAGCACGTGGCTCCAAATGTCAACACATTTAATTGGAAAGTTTCTACGACTCCGGTTGTCTGATTTTGCCATAGGAATCGTTGTGCTTTAGCGTCTTCTTCTCGTACTGCTATTCGATGGAACATTTCGGCGATGTCACCGCTCACGCCGATTGCTTTCATCCTAAAGTTGTACATAATCTGCAGCAAGGGCACGAGCAAATCGGGCCCCTTTAGAAGGAAGTCATTTAGGGCTACTCCTGATGATTGAGCTGCCGCGTCCCACACCAATCTGACCCTGTCAGGTTTATGTGGATTTCGTACAGTAAAAATGGGTAAGTACCATGCGTTTTCGGGTTTCTCCCTGATTTCTTCCTCTGGCAACTTTCTGGCATAGCCTTTGGCTATCAAGTTTTGTATTTGATTATGTAGCTCATTCGCAAAAGGAGGGTCTGCTGCCATTTTCTTTTGCATGCATAAGAGTCGTCGTTTTGCTACCGGCAGGCTATTTGGAAATACACGGGGCCCATCTTTCCAAAGCAATCCCGTGGTGTACGTCCGCGAGCTGTAACTAACAGTGTCCTCCAGAATCTGTAGAGATCGCTCTTCATCAGGGGACTTGGTAAATATCGGCGGTGATTTTTCCTCCGTTAGCAAATGTTTTTTAACCATCTCATGCAAATCCAGATCGCATTGACAGCGATGCAGGTTGAGTCCTCCCCCAGATCGTCCCGATCCGCCATATATAGTCCATCCTAGTCTCGTTTTTGCAGCTATTGGTTGCTGCCATTTTCCTTCGCGCACCTTTAGCGAAGCTATGAGATTCGGATTATTACTGCCGATTATCATTTGAGGCATTGCGTTAATGAAGCTCGGGATAGGCAGGTTTTTTAAATGCGGATATCTCTGTTTTATCCTATCTGCTATCATCGTCTCGGCTGAAAGACCAATGGACTTAACCGTACAGACTTCATTTACTTTAAACAATTTATTGCCCAGTCCTTGTTTTGAGATTTTCAAGTTCAGCTGCTTGGATTCCGGCTCCTGCCGACTAACATCGCCGGTCCATCTAATGCATAGTGGATTGGCGAAACCTTTCACTTCGAGCGCATCAGCCAATTTTTCTTCTACAAGTGTTAGAGTCGATCCGTCATCCATAAATGCGTAGATATCGACGGATTTCGAATTGGAGTGCAAAGTGACTGGAACGATTCGAACATAGCATTCTGGCTGGTTGGTTAGTGACCCACGATGATTGTGCAGAACGCTTTCCGTCACGTCCTTATGAAGGAGACGGTGATGTTTTGCTTTGCAGCCATTTATGTCGCAAGCTACGCGACTCCAGCAGGATCCCTTGTGGTTTTTGAGGCACTGAGCACATGTAGGTGATGGTTATTTATCGCGTTCCACCTGGCTTCGACTGACATCCGCAACAACTTTTCGCAAGACACTGGTTTGTGGTGTCCTTTGCATATCGCACAGACTGTGTTTTTAGGGCTATCTGTAGGCGCTGCGGTATGTGTATGCATCACTCCTCTGTTGATTCTCTTCTTGTCGCTTTCTAGTAATATGTTGGGCGTAGATACGCGACTCGCCGCTTCCGCCAATTCAAACAACCAATCCGCTAGGTGCTGTATGTTCGGGTAGGGTATGGATTTTGAATGTAGAGCCCAGTTAAGCATCATATCAGGTCCCGTCTTCTCGATAAGCTCTTGTAATAACGTAGGGTTGTTCAGGTGCGCATCTAGCTTGCTTGCCCTAATGGTAGCGCACATATTTTTCACCGCAAATGCAAACTCGATCAGCGGTTCTAGCTTGCCCTTTGGAGGAGGCAAATTTCGCACATTCTCCATCAACAGTTTTATTATGTGTTCCGGGCGTCCAAAGTACATTCTCAAAGTACTTATAACGCTCGGCAGCATTTCTGGGAACAGTAGGCTGTCTCGCACGGCTTCAAGGGCCCTACCTTTCAGACATCTCTGCAGACGCATAGCGTTCTCCTCGTTGCTGTATCCACCGATCCGGGTGCTAGTTTCATAGGTGCTTATGAAAAGTGGCCATTCTCTTGGATCTCCTTTGAAAACTGGTAATTCCCTCGGCATTGATTGTCGAGCAGCTACTTGTTGTGGTGTTATGCCGTTGGTTTTGCACGGCATGCTCTGCGCTCTGGTACTCGTCGCCTGTGGAGTATTGGTTGCACTATCATTCGTCATCATTATGTATCGATGTATTCCAGCAGCATGTTGTGGATGATCCTTCGCTTCTCCGTTTGACTGTACTCTCGGGTTGAGTAGGGCGTACTTACGGCGCAGATATTCCCTTTCGAGGCACATTTCGTCCTCTAATTGTTGCAAAAGTATTTGCTGATCTTCCGGCATTGCTTCATCTTCCACGTGTTGATCTTTGTTGCCTGGGTGGTTAACCTTGAAATGGGATTCAGTTTCGAGGTTATGTTCACCTTCATCACACACGTGGCGACATGTCTCGCACATCCAGGAACTCGAGGTGGCACTGTTTTCCGATCCGCAGCAGGTGCAGTGGAATTGAGATGCACACCTGGAGCATGTGAGCATTTCCTGGTTGGCCGGCTCCTGGCACAGACCACAGTTTCCAGTCGTTGCCATGTCTATATGTACGTAATTTTACGCGTGGTAAAATTAAAATTTGTTCTTTCCTTGGGATTTGTATTAGTCCCTCCTCTTTAGGTCTCCGTAGCTCTACTACACCGTAGGAATTAAAGAATTTGCTCAGAATTCTTTACGAAAGAGTGAATTTAATTTCACGTAGAAATTAAAAGAATTTCACCATAGAAATTAAAAAGAATTTCACCGATAGAAATTAAAAAGAATTGTTGCTCGTTCGACTAGTTAATCTAGCTCCGCCAGTGCCTTTGAAATAAATTTAATCCATTTAATCCTCAAGTTAGGTCAGCGTAAGCTTTTTAATTCTGCAAGTAATTTCAGGTTATTTTACAAATTTCTTATAACTAATAATTATACAATCTCATTCCACTTACTCTAGTCTTGGCCTCTTGGCTACGAAAAAACAACTGAACACGCGGTTCTTATGTATGTACTTAGATCAATGCGGCTGCGTATTTTCGCGCTTATGTGTCTACTTATGTATAATAAAGTACCGCAAGAGTAGAATGAGAGAGAGAGAGTTTTAAAGTTTTTAAAGAGCGTCATTCTGTTTGTTCGGACAGAGTTCCGTTTTGTGTTACAGTGGTACGAAGTTTATTCGCAGGCCCGAATTTGCAACAATATATAAGTAGATATGTATATCAAGCACTGCTTTTTTCCCCCTCCCCCAACTACCGCCCCCCAAACCATAAACCCCTCTACCTAAAAAACCAAAACCTTTAAAAAAAAAAAAAAAAAAAAAAAAAAAAAAAAAAAAAAACAAAAAAAAAAAAAAAAAAAAAAAAAAAACAAACCCAAAAACAAAATGTACAAAAAAAATTTTTTTTAAAATTTTTTTTAACCCCCCCCCATTTACCAAACCCCCACAAAACCTGTTGTGGGGGGGGGGGGGGGGGGGGGGGGGGGGTTTTTTTTTAAATTTTAAGGTATTAGTAAAGGGTTTCGGATCCCCATACGGTAAATAAAATAAAAAGTAAATAAAAAAGAGAAAGAAAAATAAAAAATTTTAAATAAAAAAATTAAAAATTAAAAAAAAAAATTAAAAATAAAAAACGAGAACCCCAACCGCAAACCACCAAAAAAAAAACAAAAAAAAAAAAAAAAAAAAAAAAAAAAAAAAAAAATAGAAATATGTTTTTAAAAAAATAAAAAAATTAAAAAAAAAAAAAAAAAAAAAAAAAAAAAAAAAAAAAAAAAAAAAAAAAAAAAAAAAAAAAAAAAAAAAAAAAAAAGTCTATTCAATTATTCAGGCGTTGCACCGCCTCGGCAACACCCCTGGCAAGGGGACGCCTTTGCTTCTCCTTCTTGTGTCAGAAGCACGCTAAATAATTTACAATTTGCTGCCAGTTCCTTTAGAAGATGGGTGTTGCCGTTGCCATTGCATTATATGAAAATACATGTACTTTTTGTTGAAACTAGAAATGCTGAAGCCCGGCCAAAAAGGAGGAAGCCAGCTGACGTGCGTCCAAGATGCGCGACATTCGCGCCCTTGTTTTGGCAAATGGCAAAGTTTTATTTCTGCTCTGCGCTCAAATCAAAAATAAATATGACAGTCGACAGCAAAGTTGGCGAATCGGGTGGTAAGAGATGCGCTGCAAACGCAGCATTGGGAACAAAAGGAACTTGCATATTAAATGATTTTAAACAGTGAAGACAATGCAGCTGCTCCTTCGGCTTCAGCTTCTCCTTCTGGTTCTGCTTCCGCGTTGCACTGCGCTGCGTCAGCACCGCATTAGGTTTATAAATTAGAAATGATGGGATTCTGCCTCTATGCAGCAGCCACAAAGTGATGTTATCGACTGCAAGAATACCTTACCATTTATCTGAAAAAAGTGTTTAATGGAAAACTTCAAGGTTTTTCATACTTGGCTTCATTTTTGTAGGTCCTTGAGGACAAATGGTGGTTCAAGAAGATTTTACCCAGTTTGTTGGGGACCTTATTAACGAAATTGAAATAAACAAAACTAAATTAAAGACATTACCTATTGCAACTTCTTTAAGATGGCTTATTAAAGAAGGCCTATATGATATATCATTATGCCCAATATGCCCATTGTATGTCCTAAGTACCACTATACAATCCGAGCACAGGGTGTGTCAATGGGGCTAACCGAGCGTGGAGTTCGAGGGAACTAGGGTCTCAATTTAAGTTATGCAAATGCGCTTATGCCGGCGACAAAAGCCAACTGAAGCCACTCAATGCTAGCAATAATGAGCATCATCATTTTCATTATCATCATCATCATCTTCATGATGATCAGAAACAGCAGCTCTTGGTATCATCAGGAAAATGGCGCCGTGACAATCTAATTGGTTTAATTTAGCAATCATAAAAAAAAATGCCGCACACAATGCAATATGCATTGAAAGCCATTCCAAAGGCCGTAATCCATACCGGCACTTATTTAATGTAATTAATAGTGTGCTTAGTTGAGTGCCCAGGTCGTCAACGCACAAGTTGGAATTTAAACGGTCACGCCTTGTCAAACCCACACACTTTCTCCTGGTACCAAAACTCCACAAGTTTCCAACTATGTTAGATGACTGAGGTGTTGCCGAATACAAATTATCCGCGAATATCTTGAATTTCTGGTTACCTAGGAACAATAATCGCGGATTTCTATTTGACCCCACACAAAATACAGAAGCTTCTATGCCTTAGGGGCATATTTTGCGTGTGTGTGTGTTTTTTTTTATATTCATTTTTTATTTACAACCAATATTTCATTTACTTCATGAATATATGTACATAGTTAGTTATTGGCGGTGTGGCTCAAACAAGCTACTGCGGGACTACCGCGAGGTATTGCTTCGCAGCGGCCGGCTTAAACTAAACCTTTTAAACTAAACCTCCCTTCTCAGCCTCTCTAGTCGCCGTTGTTCGACCATGACGGCTGCCGCAAACTCGCACACTGCCCGGGCCGATCCTGGACTTCAACTCGCGTTTCTGTGCTTCATAGCGAGGGCAGTGAAATGCTATGTGCCTTGCGTCCTCGACGATACCGGCATTCGTGCATTCGTCGGATGCCTCGTGCCCGAAACGCTTTAGATAAGCTCTGAAGCAGCCATGGCCGCTCAGAATTTGCGTCAGGTAAAACGTAAATTGCCCGTGACTTCTGCCTATCCACTGTTGTAGGTGTGGGATAAGGCAGTAAGTCCAACGGCCCTTCGCAGATTCCGTCCATCGTTGCTGCCATAAAGCCACATGTTCGCCTCGTATTTCTTGCCGTATACTGGCTAAGGGCGATCGCTCAACCACCGGTTGTGTGGAGTGTAGCGCTCTGTACATCGCGTCTGCTTCGTACACTAGATCGCTGATTGGAGACAGACCAGCGATGACATGCGCAGCATCGTCTGAAATTGTGCGGAACGCACTGCAAATCCTCATTGCGCAGAGTCTAAAGACCGATTCCAGCCCTCGCCTGTAGCTTTTCACCCGTAGCGCACTAGCCCAAACAGGGGCAGCGTACAGGGAAATGGATTTTGTCACGCTAGTTAACAACAGCCTTCTCTCTTGTTTGGGTCCTCTTGTATTGAGCATTATCCTTGCCAGCGCGCGTGCAGAGCTCAGTGCCTTCTGGCACGTATATTCCAAGTGCTCACGGAAGCAGAGACGTGTATCCAGCATTACACCTAGGTATTTGATGGCCCTCTTAGATGTGATGGTTTTGCCACCAACTTCTTTAGAGGCGGTCTCGATTTTCTTCCTGCTGCTAATTAAAACGGCTTCAGTCTTGTGGGCTACCAATTCAAGTCCTGCAACAGACAGCCACCGGCCAATAGTTGCAATGGAATTGTTGCATTTTTGTTCCGCTACTGCAAGCTCCTTTTCCGTTACCACCACCGCGATATCATCAGCAAAGCCGACTATGCGTGTGCCCGGATCAAAATTTAGTCTGAGGACTCCGTCGTACATGGAATTCCACAGGAGAGGGCCCAGGACTGAACCCTGTGGTACTCCAGCAGAGATGCGGAGGCGCCTATTTGTGAAGTAGCTGTCCACTATATGCAGCAGTTTACCCTGAACGCCGAAAGAAGCCAGACTGCCCATTATACGACTCCATTCAGCCGAGTTATATGCGTTTCAGATGTCGAGCGTCACCACCATACAGTATTGTTTGGTTCCACCTTTCCATACTCCAGCAGAGATGCTATATTCCTCCGAGCCGTCCACTGTCGAGTATCGGAGGCGCCTATTTGTGAAGTAGCTGTCCACTATATGCAGCAGTTTAGCCTGAACGCCGAGGAAGCCAGACTGCCCATTATAGGCTTTTCAATTGCCTAAAGGTTTGTCCATTCACAAATTTGTGAGATCCAAGAAGGCCTGGGATGTTTGGAAAATTCGACCCGTTCAATGGGTACAGTAAATGAATCATTCAACTTCGTGAACTCATAGAGTCAACATCAAAAATAAAACAAAAAGTTTATCTTTGAATAATCTAAAAAGTGAAAACTAAAAAGTAAAAAAAGTGAAAATATGTTGACTGTTAAGTTAATCATGGAATCCGGGAAGGTTCGTAATCGTAAGGAAATTACTTTTCATAACCATGACCAAGCGTTCCTTTTCAGCAATTGGCCATGCAGCTGCCGATCTCTGCTACGATATATGACCTGAAGTCAGAACTTGAACGGCATCTAAATGTGCAATCGGGAATGTTGAAGATATCCGCATCAGGTGTTACGTTAGCGGAATCCGATCTCGTTACAGAAGTAGCTGGTCTTAGCAACAAGAAACGCAGCTAGCCGGTGTTGTCATGCTATAACGGAAACAATAAAGCAGAGGATGTTGCGGTTCCGTTAGTCGATAACCAGGTGTCGGATTCTTCAGTTATAGATCTTTCCTCTGGGTCTAGCAGCGAATCCACATATGATTGCAAACGCGACCTAAAGCGAAAGGGCGATACACGCGAAAATCCTATACCTTTTAAGCGCAAGGAATAGAAAAATGATGTCGAATTTAGTGAGGAGAGTATTCCAAGCACGTCATCCGATGGAGCCATGATAGAGGCTTGCGGTGTGGGAGGCTGCGAGGTTAAGTCCAGACCTCAAGAAGTCGAATCCGAATCGGAGCTGGAAATGGAGGAAAGTGGACTGCGGCCACCATACATGGATATTTTGCCAGAAAACAGGCCATTTGTGCTGGTCGTAACTTCTTTAGATTGTCGGAAGGATTATTGCCATCTTCTTGAAGATTTCTTCGGCATTTTCCAGGATTATAGAAGTGTGGCAAGCCTCTCATTTAAGATTAATAAAATAATATTTTAATACTATTTATTTAAAATAAATAGTCTAGCAGCGAATCCACATATGATTGCAAACGCGACCTAAAGCGAAAGTGCGATACACGCGAAAGTCCTATGCCTTTTAAGAAGTAAGCGCAAGGAATAGAAAACCCGAATTAGATATAACTGAGTATTCTGTCTATTGAAAATAGGTTGAAAAATGATGTCGAATTTAGTGAGGAGAGTATTCCAAGCACGTCATCCGATGGAGCCATGATAGAGGCTTGCGGTGTGGGAGACTGCGAGGTTAAGTCCAGACCTCAAGAAGTCAAATCCGAATCGGAGCTGGAAATGGAGGAAAATGGACTGCGGCCACCATACATGGATATATTGCCAGAAAACAGGCCGTTTGTGCTGGTGGTCTCTTTAGATTGTGCGAAGGATTATTACCATCTTGAAGATTTCTTCGGCAGTTTCCAGGATTATAGAAGCGTTGCATGCCTCATTCAATGAAGTGGCTCCCGTAACGGAGTTCAATGGACGACTGTTCGAGGCAGCCGCTGATGAAGATACAATGGAATGGGTGGCAAGAAATATTTGTTCTATGGGACAGTTTGAGGACATAAGTCTTATTAATTTCTTACGGTTAACCGCTGCAAGAGTTACATGGCCAAAAGTGGAGTGCAGCCTGAAACTTATTTTCAAGCTCCTAGAAAGCCAAAACTGTAATATTTCGACAGAGAAATGGGCAGGTGTTAGTCGACAAAATTAGCCGCGCTCGTCCCCTGAAAACGTCACGGATATTTGCCTAAATGAACAGGTCGAGATATAGATGCGGAGAGTGCCGATGCGATCAAAGAACGCTGCAATCGTCTAAAATATAGCTTCTGGAGGATACCATTGAAATTTAGCGATTAGTTTAGGATTTGGTGGACTCATTTGTCTACCGATTCTTATCGATAACGATCGGATGATTAATAAAATAATATTTTAATACTATTTATTTAAAATAGTATTTAACGTAGTAAAATATGAATATATGTGAGACTATTGTTTGTGTTTTTTGAACATATTTTAAACTGACAAAAATAATCATAATCGTAATTTGAAACTTCAAATAACCAAGGACAGTTCATGTAGATTCAGTAAAGAAATGCCGAAATGGCAAAACTTTTTGCCAAATTATAATGGAAACCGCACACACACACAGAAAAACATACATACATGTAGGATTGGAATTATTCTGGTTATTTATTTCAATATTATTTATTATTTATTAACAATATTTCTTTGTGTTAAGAATACATATATTTATTAGCCTTAGCGACAAATTTAGGTGTGCGATGTGATCGAGGCGAGAGTACGATTGCGAGTGCTCTCCGATCGACGCTTCTGCTTTTATTTTTCCATGAGTGAGTCGACCAGATAGGTACGGCCGCTGCGTGTCGTTCTGTCTCGCTCACTCGGTACCAAACGATTGCAATGATTATGCCTGCCTGACACTTCATTTCTTACAATCGGCTGTCCTGACAAGTCTTTCTACCCGAATGATCCTAGCCAAGGTTTCATGAACTCAGCCATTGTTGAGGTCTTGACCGTGCCTATTCACCTTCGTGACTTTATATGGTCCTAAGTGTCCTATTAGGCCCCTCCCCCCTCTCCCCCCTTTTTCTTTCTTTTTTTCCCCATTTTTTAATTTCCGTTACTTTATAGGGTCCTAAATACTTTCCTTTAAGTTTCAGACCAACGCCATATTGGGTACTCTTAATAGAAAGCAATTCATATATTTTAAATCGTTTTCCCTCTTTTCTCTTCAGATTAGCTGACTTCTTGCTCTCCTCCTGAATTTGTTTTATATTTTCAACTGCCTCCATTCTTATTTTCTTTTTTCTTTTTTTTTTTTTAAAAAAAATTAGAAAGTTTTTTTAAAGGTTTACATCCTCTGATCTACGCATGTCAATACCGTCGGTTAGGATCTTAGAAGGAGCTATCTTAGTACTTCTAGGTGCCGTATCGTTGATGATTTGCTGAACTTTCCCTACGTATTTATACCATGAAGCTGGATTATCTAAACTCATTTTAGCTAGCATTGGAATAGCAATCTTGTGAATCCTTTCGACCTGCCCATTTCCTCACGGTACTCCGGTGGTAATCAATAATGTGCGATGTAAAAGCCGCGCCTCTATCAGATATCAATCGTACTGAGTTCCCAAAATTTGTTGCTTGAACTTCTAAACACCGTATCACTTCATCTACGCCTGTGCTCCTCGTGGGATACAACCAAACCTACTTAGAAAAACCGTCTATTACAACCAACAAGTAATTATACCGTTTATTTGTAAGTTTCATTGGTCCGACGTGATCAATATGGTAAGAACAAAGTGGTTTGTCACTCTTTTCTATCGAAGTTAGATATCCCTCTCTTTTGCCAGCCTTTGCGTTAACAACAATACACTCCACAAAACTATGTACCACACGAATAACCTTATCTCTCAATTCAGAAATATAGTATGATTTCTCGATCAAATCTTGCGTTTTCTTCACGGAAAAATGACCCTGGGTATGCGTAAGTCTAATAATCTCATGTTTCATTGCCGAAGGCACTACAATCAATTCACAATTAGGGTCTTTAAAGAGAATCTCGTTCTCTATATAGAAGTCTTTATAACTTTCTTTTTCGACTAGAGTCCTTACTGCCTTGGTCCACTCATCTTCCAACTGAGCTTCTTTTACTACCGGTACATGGAAAAAACCGTTTGTTAAGTCTAAAGTTGAAAACATATTGGCACCTTGCAACTTTTCTAAAACGCTGTCCATATGAGTCATGGGAAAGTTGTCGCGAAGAATCTTTTCGTTTAATTTCCTGTAGTCACAGCATAAACGCTTCTGACCATTCTTTTTCAAAACTAAGACAACTGGAGACTCGTACTCAGAAGTACTGGTTTTAATTATTTTCTCTGCTAGCCATTCTTGAATTTGTTTATCAACGATTTCCTGATCACAAAGGGCTAAACGTCTCTGGTGCTAATACACAGGTATTTCGTCGCTCAATATATTTTTCATGCTTACTGGTGCGTTTGCATTTCTTTTTGGCTGGTAGTTTCGAATTAATTTCTCTACTTCCTTTTTTATCAAATGGTTCAAATGCGAAAGATTTATGTCTAGACTCTTATCCCTGTCTTCAATATTTGTGATGAAGATATTTCCAATCTCTCCTGCCCACTCAATATCTGACTCATTTTGTTCTCTCTTTGCAATACTATGGGTGCGACAAACTTCTATATCGTTGCGCATTGCAAACTTAGATCCATTTGGTGTTACATTTATATTGACAGTGTTCAATATCGTTCGACCCAGTATAGCATCAAAACTTATATCCTGATCTGGCACTACATGGAATTCTATGTTCATAACTAAACCATCCACTTTCACTGGTATTATAAAACTATCGAAATTCAACACTTTACTGTCGCCAATTCCTGTTAAGTGTCTAGCTCCGCCCAATAACGGTTTCGATCTACTCATAAAATAAATATTTCTTCGCATAAGACATAAACAAGCTCCAGTATCTACGAGTCCTTTAAATATAACTTAGAATATACGATGTCTTTAAGTTCTAACCCTGACGGAATAAATTCGCTTGACGGCTGTATAACTACATTTTTATTTTCTACCACTTTTGTATTTCTCTCGTATTTAATTGAATTTTCTGGTTTGCACTGTGCCATTCGATGTCCTACTTTACCTTGAACATTTGAAACACTTTTGATCGTTCTTTGGACAGTCTCGTCTGATATGTGATGTATTATTTGTATTTGTCCACGCGATCGTGCCGTCCGATATGCGGCTGCGTCTCACGGTCGTTCGGGCAGGAGGTGGACAGCACTCTGCTTGGGCTCGCGCGAAACAGGCTATGTCCTGGTGTCGTATGGGATACTTGAACGTACTTCGCATTGTACGCGTCAACGTCCAGACAATATCACCGCAACCATAACATTTCCGATTCTTAGATGTATCAATTATTTCACCCTGATTAATCTTTCCTCCTGACTCAAACTTGTTTAACGACTCAAACTTTCTGATACGTTTCTATTTGAAACTTCAGTTCTTCTAGATTCCTGGCTTGAAATAGAATAGCTTTATTTACTTGTGAGTCTGGAATGCCCTTTACAAAGTATTCTATCAAGCTCTCATCGTCCAAATTCACTGGTTTGGCAATTTCCATTAAAGCATACAAATATTCATGTAAAGTCTCCTCTCTTTTCTGAGAACGTTGCGATAATATTCTATGAATCTAACCTGCTGATCGTTTCGAACCAAATTCTTTCATGCTGCTTTTAATATCTCCCAATTGTTTATACCATGTTCACTCCGAATAAATGATTTAGCTGCTAATAACTGTTTGGCGTATATAAAGGACTGTAGCTTGTCCCATTGTACTGTAATAGCACACTCTTCTATCTCTTGCACCCACGAATCAATGTCGGGACTACCTGAGCCGGAAAAATAGGATACACTGCCCTCAACATCTTTTAAGGTGTACCAAGATCGACTAAAATTGTTTGTGGGCAATTCGCCTTTAGAGGCGACTTACAGTTAGCTGTAACTGCTGATTTTACTTCTTCCTCCTCCGCTATCTTGGTCTTGAATATCGTAATGAGTAAGAAGTCTATTCTGTAAATCACGTTTTCTTCCCACTATGCTTATGCCATAACCTCGTCAAGCTCCAAATTACAATATTTTCTTTTTTTTTTCCAATACCAATAATTAATGCTAAGGTTAGTTTTAGTAAATTCAATTAAGGTTAGAACTATCTACATATAGTCCCCAACAAATTTACCCAAGTCCGCTCCTGTCCCACGAAGTCTTCGTTTAATTTGTGCGAGCAGGTTGTCTGTCCTCTTCTAACGTTTTGTCTCTTGCCGCGTCCAGCTTCTGCCTCTGCCAACGGGTTGCCTCTGCCTCTGCGGACGTTTCACCTCGCGCTACGTCCAGCTTTGCCTTTGCCAACGGGTTGCCTCTGCCAACGGTTCGCCTCTGCCAACGGGTTGCCTCTGCCAACGGTCCGCCTCTGCCAACGTGTTGCCTCTGCCTCTGCCTCTGTCGACGTTTTGCCTCGCGCCACGTCCAGCTTTGCCTCTGCCAACGGGTTGCCTCTGCCTCGGCTGACGTTTTACCTCTTGATTCGCTCTGTCCAAATATTTCTAGACTGTTCTAGAAAGATTCACTGATCGCCGTCAGTTACCAAACATGCCCGTGCGTGTAGTTTTTTCGTCGTAACGTATTTGGGCAACAACGATTTTATGCAACAAATTTAGCACAGCCTATCTCGCTTGCTCTTACACAATGATACCGACACAAAAAGTTTTTGCTTTGTCACTTCGAAGAACTTTATTTTTTGCCTCTTTCACTCACGCAGTGTTATACATATGTACATACATATGTTTGTTAATTTCTTAAAACAATATTTCGGGCGAGCCCCCAAAAATATTGTTGATTTAACGATCGTTACTATTTTATTTATTTATTTATTAATATTTGAATTGTTTGATGACAATCGAGTTCAATATATTGTTAAGATTTAAACACACTTCTAGAAATAACACTGGACTAGTTATGGACCTTTCCGAATAATCCACGGCCTCTTTAACAGCTCTTCTAAACTTATATAATGATCCTATGCCCTGCTCTCTCCACTACTACTAGAATGTTCGGCCACTACGCGTTTGTCTCTTCTCTTCTATCACTTTGGATTGCTCTCTCTCAATGCCAATTCCCACATACATTTAAATACAAAAAGTTTGGAATGTTCGACCTTAAATACTGAATTGCTCAGTCAAGAAATGTCCAAATACAAAAATCGCAGTGATCCATTAAGTCTTTGTCAATCTAATCACATTTTCAAGCCTAAGCCAATAAGAATTGAACTAAGAATTGAGTGCTATTTGAGAAAAGAACCGGTTATACAAAGAAAATATGATTTGAGGGGTTTTATATATCATTATGGATGTTTGGTGTTTCTTGAACTAAAGAAAAAATCTCAAAATAAAACGAAAATGCCAAAAGCCCATAAAGATCAAGACAGAATGTTAAAAGTTATGAAAAACTTGTATGTAAATGTAAAATACTCTGAGCGATCTGTAGCTGAAGAATTTGCAGGACAAAAGTAAAAACCGTTTAAGGCATAAGGTAGATTCTTTAGTATTCAATGAAGAGAAGTTGGAAAAGATTAATGATAGCAATACGCATTTCGATTGTAAAGAAATCAGACCTCTCGAGTCCTTACTTAATCAAAATGAAACAGTTGGTAAATCATTTAAACCTTCTTCAAGTTCTGATGTCCTTTTGGTTAAAAACAAAGCGAGAAACTTATATGTCTGACGTTTCACTGGATCGAGCAAACTTATCAAATTTTGAAAGTGAGCTGGACGGAATAAACGGAATTTGCAGAAGTCTTGAGCCATTAACTTTCCACGAAGAAAGTTCAAAAGTAGTACGGGAAACGACTTATTTTTGAGTATTTGGTCGTCAGATTCGTCGTTTTATAACGAGTTTATTAAGAAAAAAGTCAACTGAGAATTGGAACATGATTGTCAAGATATAATCAGCCTACCTTCTGAAAATAGTTTTTACGAGAATAATTATTCCGAAGCCCATATAAATAGCGAGCAATTTGAAAGCTTTGTCGTTATGGAACATTTGATATTCACCCATTGTCAAATAAAGGGTTTGATATTGAACCATGGTTTCTTGGAAAGATCCGAGGTGGAGGATAGAAATTGCGAAAATAATAATAATCAGCCGATGAATGTAAATGATATTCTCGCAAATGTACAATATGCATTGAGTCACATTAAAAAAAAAAAATGATCGACATGATGATAAAATGGAGTGTTCTTCCGAAATTCCTAAAATTGAAGATTATTCTATTTCTTCACGAGAATCAGCTGACATTGAGTTCAAAGACCATTTAACTCCTAGAACATCAGATGGAGAATGTTCTATGACTTTATCAGCTAAAAAACTATATAAAGGATTGGAAAACTACAAACTTTTATTGGATCAATTGGAAGGAGTACGTTTGAGCTCGAATCACAGCATACAACAAATTTTAGCAAAAGATGACATTAAAATGAAATCGTTAAGTCAATCGATGGACATTTAAGACAAACCATTAAAAATGAAATTTGAAAAAATTTTGGAAACCAAACGTCCAAGTGCAACATGCAATGAGTTGAATAAGTTTGAAAACATCATTGAGAATGATAAGGGCAGCTCGAGGGAAATTTGTTCTTCAAACAAATGGCAACATCGGCGTTACATTATAGCAGCACCAGCCGTTATTATACATTTATTTAAGTCGAATCCAGCTTATCAATGTTCTCCTATCGCAGCGGGTGCTCCGAACTTTTACGAAGAACTAGGACAATTCTATGAAATGATGGCGCATCCAAATAGTTAATTAACAAAACTCATTGATGTCTCAGCTGTTCAAAGGCGTTTAAAGGCTATCTTAGACCGTGTAAAGAAGCAAATTGCAGGCAAGTTCTTGCCCAAAAGTTATCTACATTTAGTGGGTCAAAATTCAACTGAGGCAATTGCTTACTCAAAAAGAGAATGGCGCATATGAGGCAATGCGCTGTCGGCTGACTGATCGTAGTGTTCAGGATTTATCTGATGAAGAACGCCTACTCGATGTCTTGAATGTCATGTTGGGCTACGAATGCCGACAATTAAGATACTCGTTTAGGACATCGCGACTTCTGTTACGTGCACCGGAACTACAGCGTAACCTACAGCGGTAATATTTGTTGTTGGCCTTGACATTTGGGATGTTTGTACCGAGAGCTGCAAAATCAGCAGAAACAACTTCTGAATTTAGCTAAGAGTGGCTTGGCCTTAGCTCAAAGTCGGCGTGAAGAACTTTTTCAATACAAACAGTTTCATCAAAAATATCAAAAACTTAAAAACCCTGCATCTCTCTTTCAATTGTGGAAATCAAAATTAACTGACGCCGTGTACAGACAAAACACGTCTGTAATGTACTCCGCAAAAATTGAGTGTAAAAAAAAAAGACCGCGTTTGCAAAAATTTGTGTAGGGCTCTCGGTCGCCTCAGAGACGCCTATTTACAATCATATTGCTATTAGATTGCTCTAATAGCAATAAATACTAAGTTGCAACAACAAAGTGCGTAATTTTTACAAAAGCCATGTCCACCAATTCGGGCCCAAGCTCTCTCGATCCCCAACAGCAACAGCTACAAGAACTAATTGTACAACAACAACGTGAGCGTCGACTCTCGGTCCAACGCAACAACGCGTACTTTTCGGTGGTGTCGCCGACCCCACTGAATGCTAACGTAAGCAATAACAACGAAAGTGCCAGCCACTCAGCAATCAAAAGCAACTTACCGTGGTGAGAGCAGTGTGCTTCTCCATCAATAAAGATAACTGGGTCACCGATTGCACCGACCAGCACCGTCAGCTCGTTGACAGTAACTACTGCAACGTCTGCCGAAGTATTGACCTGCCTCAAGCCGTCAACGACAAGTCGCCCTGAGTCAACCACAATAGTAAACCCAACAACTCCTGTCCAAACTGGAATGGATAGATATATTAAAATAACTAAGCGGAAGCTAAGCCCGCAAAGGAAAAAAAAGTGGCAATACGCCGAAAATAACCAAACCAAATGAACGAGTAGCACCCCTTAGCGGGAATCGTTTTAAAATTCTTGCCGATCAGCATGATGATCAAGCCGGCGCTGTAGATAAAGTTAAATCGGCTAGACCACCCCCTTTATACATCCGAGGAGCCAACTGCAGCGCCCTGATTTCGAAGCTAGTAGAAACAGTAGTGACAAATAACTTTGTTGTAACCCCTCTCAATAGGGGTAACATTAAAGAAATTAAATGTCAAACCCAAACTGAGGACAATTTCCGCATCATCGAAAAGTACCTCCGTAATGCTAACATCAACTTCTATACCTACCAACTAAAAAGCAGTAAAGAGCTCCAGGTTGTGTTGAAGGGGATTGAGCCATCGGTCCCTACTCAAGAAATAGCAGACTCGTTAGTCGAAAAAGGGTTTGCGGTCAAATCCGTTGTCAACATCATCAACAGGATCAAAGTCGCACAGCCGCTCTTTAAAATCGAGCTCCAACCAGATGCAAAGCGGTCGAAGCCAAATGAAGTGCACCCAATCTACAACCTATAGCTCCTATTGCACAGAAGAATCACCGTAGAGGAGCCCCATAAGAGACACCAACCGGATGTATTCTTCGCCAAGGCTGTTTAATCATCTAACATGCCTGCTACATACAGTCCTAGTGTATCTTTCGCTAGTGTGCTCCGAACTGGACAGACGGAGCCCGCAAAAGAGACCCCTTCACTCCACCAACTACAGAATCCGCAACCTAGCGCACCACAGCTTGGCCAGCAAACTCCAAGTGGCTTAGAAGCCCTATTGATCTCACTCAATCAAAACATGACCACTTTTATGACGTTCATGCAAAACTGTATGCAAGAACTGATGCGGAATCAAAACCTGCTTATCCAGAAGCTTATCGAGAATAAATAATGGCTTCCCTACGTCTATGTCTTCGGAATGCTCTCCAAGCACAAAAATGAACTGCAACTATTCCTAAACTCAAGTGAAATCGACGTTTTGCTGATTTCGGAAACACATTTAACATCAAAAAATAATTCTACCTTCTATGCAACAAACCATCCAGACAGATTTGAAACACAGCACCTACAAGCAACTGCTATAACCGTCCAAACCACATGCGGCAACACTACTTTGGTTGCCCTGTACTGCCCACCACGCTTCTCAATCTCTGAAAAGGAATTTACCGATTTCTTTAACACACTCGGAGATCGCTTCATTGCAGCAGGGGACTATAACGCCAAACATACGCACTGGGGATCTCGCCTGGTAAATCCTAAAGGCAAGCAGTTGTACAACACAATAGTCAACCCTCTCAATAAGATGGATTGCGTCTCACCGGGTAGGCCTACTTATTGGCCCACAGATCCACAGAAAGTGCCTGACTTGATTGATTTCGCAGTAACCAAGAGGATTCCACGTAATCGGATCACTGCCGATACACTGCTAGATTTAACTTCCGATCACTCTCCAGTGCTATTCACACTACTAACAAGGCCTCAAGTACTTGATCGCCCATATAGGCTTACAAACAACAAAACAAATGGGCTTAAATTTAAAATGTACATGAGTGCCCACATTGACTGTTCGCCGAAACTGGATGCTGCAGAGGACATTGATATGTGCGTCTCTGCACTTGAGTCTATGATGGCAGCTGCAGCAAGAGTATCTACTCCACCTGCCTCTTCTTACACTAATCCTGTTGACAGGCCTACGAACCGGCGGATAGAACAATTAGTAACGGAAAAACGACGTCTAAGAAGAGAATGGCAGCTTACTCGCTCACCAGCAGCATAACTTCGCCTAAGGCATGCTAATCGCAACCTCTCCAAGGCGTTAAGACAAGAGGAAAGCTGGGCTCAAAGAAAATACAAAGAAAAGCTCAGCCCAACCAGCACTAAACATCCTCTGTGGAAAGCGCACCCAACTTTAAGCGCTCCTACAGAGACAATATCGCCGATAGGGAGTCCAACTGGTGGATGGGCCCGCAGTGACGAAGAGAGGGCATCCGTATTTGCCACACATCTTAAAATGGTTTTCCAGCCAAATCCAACATCAAACTCATTAGTACCTCCCCCTTCGAGCACACTAACGGATAGTGAGTACTCGGAACTCCAATCGGACGATATCACTGCAGTTATTAAAAACCACATAAAGCCAAAAAAAAGCCCCTGGCCATGACCTAATCACACCGAAAATGATCCTGGAACTCCCTATCATTGCCATACAATACATCTGCAAACTGTTCAACGCTATAATAAGAATTGGCTACTTTCCAAGAACATGGAAAAGGTCCACTACCATCATGGTTCCTAAAGTGGGAAAGGACAAAACCTATCCATCATCCTATAGCCCAATTAGTTTGCTGCCATGTCTTTCGAAGCTTTTTGAAAAGGTCCGACTAAACTCATTTCTGGCATCGGAGAACACAATCCCTTCACACCAGTTCGGCTTCCGCGAAAAACATGGTACAATTGAACAAGTCAATCGCATAACATCCGAAATACGAACAGCATTCGAACTAAAAAGAATACTGTGCGGCTGTCTTTCTCGACGTTGCCCAGGCTTTCGATAGAGTTTGGCTGGATGTTCAAAATCCGGCAAAAACTTCCACAGTACACCCACAAACTCATGGAATCTTACCTTTACAATAGGCAATTCGCTGTAAGATGTAATGGCTCCGTCTCGGCTGATTTTGAAATCAAAGCTGGTGTACCGCAAGGCAGTGTACTCGGCCCATTGCTCTACCTACTGTACACTGCAGACTTACCAACGAGTTTAGAACTTACAACGTCCACTTTTGCCGATGACACGGCAATCCTCAGCAGATCCAAATGCCCAATACAAGCCTCTGCAAAATTAGAGGAACACCTCAAGGTGGTAAAGGAATGGCTAGCAACCTGGCGTATCCGGGTCAACGAGCAGAAATGCAAACATGTTACATTTACACTTAACAGAAGAAACTGTCCAGCTCTAATGCTAAACAACGTACCAGTTCCTCAAGCCGTGGATGTCACTTACCTTGGCATCCACATAGACAGAAGACTAACTTGGCGCAAGCACATCGAAGCAAAAAAGTCAAAGCTTAAACTGAAAGCGAGTAGCCTACATTGGATCATCAATGCTCGGTCCCCTCTACGTCTGGAGTATAAAGTCCTCCTACACAACTCCGTACTGAAACCCATCTGGACTTACGGAGCCGTACTATGGAGAAATGCAAGTACCAGCAATGTCGATATTATACAAAGAGCGCAGTCGAAAATTTTAAGATCAATCACGGGGGCCCCGTGGTATATACGGAACGACAACATTCAAAATGATCTAAATATACCTAGCGTAAAATCAGAAATAGGTAGTCAACAACTAAAGTATTCTGCGAAACTGGATGCACACCCAAATGTTCTTGCCAATTCCCTTACGCGAACTAATAATAGAACTCGTCTTAAAAGAAATGACAGACCAACCCAATAACAAGTGATTCGGGCCGCCTGCAATATCCCCAGGATTTATCTTAAGTATTAGATTAAGAAAAATATCTTAAACTTGTTGTTAGGCTCTAATTTAAGAGTAGTTAAAAATTGTGGAAATCGAGAAGAAATTTTCAATCGAGATTTGAATGGATGCTAAATCTAAATTGCCTTATTTTTGAGGAAGCAAATGTATTGAGCACACTTTCAAAGGAATTGTTTCAAGAATATTATGAAAATTTATTGCAAAATTGGTTATTATTGGTTAGCCAGACTTTGTTAGAGAATTTAAGCCGATGGTTACGTTTTGGTGAAACGGAATGTGCAGAGTTTTTTATTATTGAAAATTTGACTTTACCTACCGAGAATTTCTGGCAGGGACGTTTACTTGAATGGAACCGTTAAATGATCTTGTTGCATGGGTAAATCAAGACATTTCATCGTACATCTTTACTCAACATGAGAATTCCATTGACCTCTAACTAACTAAGGATAACTCTGATTTTTATATGGAGGAAATTTCTTCAGAGGGTTTTCTATGTTGGTCAAAGTTTCAATTATGCTGGCGTTTAGCTGACAATTGGAGGGCTCTAATAGGTTGTAGTATAGTGTATGCACATACGAGTTCTTTTTACTCAACGTAAATATTGAGCGGCAACACTTTTTTAGCCGAATATGCATAGGGCATTGCCTTTGTCACTCAGCGACAGCATGCCAAGTTATTGCACACATTTCAAGTGCAAACGTAATATGATATGCACTCATTGCATTCATCGCTTAGAGCCGGGTCAGCATGTTTCCCATACTGACAGCTAATATACATATGTGTATGCATAACTCACACTCTCTGCCCGTCTTACATATTGTTACTTTACTTATATATAATGTTTATATAAGACGGCTGTTCTGCCGCTGCGCCGACAGCTAGCAAGCCTTTAGCTAAGAGAACCAAATTCATACAATAAATGACATTCAATCAATCAACACCTACTGAGAATACATGGCGACCGTGACTAGAGTCACAAGGAGCAGCGTATCGGGAAGATTGTTGCAACTATGCCAGGAGGATATACAAACCAGAGGGCCGGGGCTAACTTCGACCGCGTCAAAGTTTGTATACCCTTGCAACTTTTTTGGTAACTCTTTCCTTACCTATTAGCCATCAATGTGGATGAACGTTTTATCCAAAAAGGCTTATGTTTGCGAAAGAATGTCCTACAATCAAAGGAAATAACGAAGATATTGATCATAGTCACTGTTTTCCACCGATCGTTCCTATGGGAGCTATATGATATAGTCACCCGATCTTTATCAAATTCGGCACAGTCATTAACAGATATATTGAATTAAGAAATGTTTAATTTGAAAGCAATCGCGTTAAATGTAACGAAGTAATTTACAAAAGTCACTGTTTTCGCCCGATCGTTCCTATGGGAGCTATATGATATAGTCGCCCGATCTTGATCAAACTTGGCACAGTCATTAACAGATATACTAAACTAACAAATGTTTAATTTGAAGGCAATCGCGGTAAAAGTAACGAAGTTATTTACAAAAGTTACTGTTTTCGACCGATCGTTCCTATGGGAGCTATATGATATAGTCATCCGATCATGATCAAATTTGTCACAGTCGTTTATAAGCGTAATAAACTTTCTAATATTAAGTTTCACTATAACATAGAAAATAACAAAGTTATTGAGAAAAGTCACTGTTCGTGAATAAATAGTTTTACATTAAAATAAACTAAAATACTACAAATAAATATAGTGAATAAATTAAATTCCTACAAATATGGCGGCTCAACCTACAAAATAGGCATGACTCAACCTACAAAGAAGGCATGGCTCAACTCATAAAGAAATAAAAAAAATGTGCGTCTAACGGTTAGACACGATAGAAGTGAAACCTTCCGTAAAACAAACTGAGAGAGAATGAGACGAAAGCAGCATTAGGAGCGGGATAATTATAGGTTCATTATAATATTGATATAAAGGTCATATTTTATTTTCTTCATTTTATTATTATTCATCCTCAATGTTTCCAATTTCAACAAATGATACGAGTGGCTTATGATGTGGCTCGATGTTGTGAACATATCTTTGAAATACCGCGTCAATTGTTGTTTTTGATCGTGTTGTTGATTCAGTGCGATTGTTACACATTTTTAAACTGAATGTTGTATTGAGAAAGTCAATTAAAGGAACCGCTGTGTCCAATGCAAAATTTACGTTAAAATTGCCACTTAAAATCATTGGAACTTTATCGTAATCTTTTCTAAGTATCCGCGGTACTTCTGGTGTATACTTTATTAAATTTTCATGAATGAATTCCGTGATGCTATTTATTGATTGATTCGGTGAAATATAAATTGCCACAATTTAAACTGTTTTTCCATTGATCAATCTGGTTTCGCATGCACATATTTCTCCCACTTTAGAGAGCTGAACAGACAGTGATTCTAGTTGCTGTGCATTCATTCATTATATATTTTGTGATACATTTTTATTTACTTTTTATACCCTTGCAGAGGGTATTGTAAAATTGGTCAGATGTTCGTAACGCACAGAAGGAGGCGTTTACGACCTGAGAAGCTGAGTTGATATAGCCATGTCCATCTGTCCTTTCGTCTGTGCGTATGCGTTTTACTCAGCCGTCTTAAGAGCTATCGGGATGAAATCTTTTTTTGGGGTTTTTTATCATCCGGGTAAGATAAAGTATGAAAATCCTTAGGATCGGACCACTATATCATATAGCTCTAGAAGAAAAAATTTTGCGGACATGGCTATATCAACTCAGCTTCTCATGCTGATCAAGAATTTATATACTTTATGGGGTCGTAAACGCCTCCTTCTGTGCGTTACGAACATCTGATCAATTTTACAATACCCTCTGCAAGGGTATAAAAAGTAAATAAATAAAAAGTAAATAAAAATGTATCACAAAAAAATATATAAATATATATAAAAAGCATTATGAATAAAAAGCATTATGAAAAACTTCGACCAAGCTGGGAGCCGAACCCCGGCCGCCCGATCGCCAAGCGAGCACACTAATAACAGAGCCACGTCGACACTTTGTAAATTGCCGTCGAGTTCTGTAGTTAAGCACGCATCTCATTTTCGCATTGTCTTGCTTTTTATATATTTGCATCTCATTCTCTCGCAGGCTAAATACTATAAGATCTATATGTGTCTCTTTTTAGTGTCGCTTTTTTCGTTTCATCGAGTCTGAAATCACTCCCAACGATTCTAAAGAAGTTTTCACTTCAAAAGTAGCAACAGTGGAATCAAACGACGAGAAAAAAAACAGCGCGAAAACGAATAAGAATTAGCATCAAACGACCAAAAAGTGGCGGCTTACGACGAAAAGCGGCAAATAAACGGTAAAAAATTTTCAACGAACGACGAGAAAGTGTTTGAATCGACAATAGTGGGAAGGAGCTCGGCTCCAACCACCAAATCCACAGGAACTCTTTGGTGAAATTGCGGATCAGCGAGCGGAAGGTCAAGCGAATCCTGCTTCACCTTATTCGGGACGGCGCGGGACGGAAGTGCTTCAGATACACTAGGCAGCACCACGGCGACTGCTTGGAACTGTCGCAGCGGTTCGTCAGGGGGAGAAATCTGTAGGCGGCACACTTTGTTGCCGCTACCAGCATCGCATTGCCCAATGCCGCGAATGCTAGTTGATACTTTGCAGCTTGGAGGATTAATCAATTCAAACATTCTTTGGGAAATAAAGGACGCTTCGGATCCCATATCAATCAAAGCGCGGACTTCAAACTGCTTGCCACGATGATGAATGGTTACCCTAGCAGTACCCAAGAGGCCCGTTTTGCGATTGGAGGCGAAGTAACTTCCCACGTTTATATGAGGGCTACTGGACGAATCGGAGGACGCAGGATTTGGAATTATACAAGCATCAGGTGCTGAGCTCTCTTGCACTTGAGCGGAAAAGGCCTAAGCTCTTGCCGTAGGTTTTCGGCTTACGGATGGAAAGTCTGACCGCTAGAGTTTGGTTGAAGGACATCTGTGGCCTCTAGTACACGGTGGCGATCAGTTAGGAATCGATTCAGGTCGTCCCAGGATGAGACGGCGGTCTTATTTGGAACGGACTGTTCCCACAACAAAAGGGTGGATTTGGGCATTTTGCTCGTACAGATTGCTATGAGAAGGATATCCCAATTGTCTGTACAAGCCCCGGAAAGCTCAAGACCGGTTAAGCAACCTTGAATTGACGTCTGCAGTTCTCTCAACGCTTTGCCAGACTCTTGTGTTACAGCTGGGATCTGTAGAAGCTGCTTGGCTTGGCTCATAATCAATAATCGATTATTTTCGTATCGCGCAGTGAGGTTATCCCACGCGGACTGGAACCCTTCATTGGTCAAGGGTGACCTAGAAACAATGACTCTGGCTTCACCGCGAGTTTTGCAACTTAAGTGGGAAAGTTTCTCCACTTGTGTTAGGCTTGGATTATGGACATAAATCGCGGTAAACAAATCACGGAATGTAGGCCAAGCCAGGCTGTCTCCGTTGAAGATTTCGACTTCGCACGGGGGAACTGTGTGGCTTTGGTGGGTGGAATCGACGGAGAGCCTGACTGGTGGGGAAGCCATTTTTGCGGACAACTGCTCGATTCGCTCTCCAAACAAAGTCCCGCCTCGCACATATACCATATAACAATATTCATGTTTAGCTTTAATTGTAGCTATGTGCTTCGGACTATCTTCGTTCTTTTGAGCCGTCAAGGCTTTATAGCATCGTGAAAACTCTGCCTCGACTTTTGTCCAAAGTGACTTAAGCTGGTCTAAGTGTATTTTAACGGAGACGAGTGGCACATCGTCAGCTAAAGCCTGGGACTCGCGAGTCTCGAACGCCGTTAATGCCTCGCACACGGCAACAAAGTCGGAAAGAGACATCGTAGAGTGTTCTCTGAGCTATTACGAATCGAACGGAAACAAATAACTTCGTGGAATTAGAGCTCTCAAGCGAGGAGATCGAAACGAAGCCGTAAGTGTACTGTATAATTGAAGTATAGAGGAGGAGTGAGAAAAAGAAATGACTCCTCTTTCTAATGAACACAATGAATAAGCATAGATAGCATAAATAAAATTAGAAGGATTTATAATTTTCCCTGCAGTTGTGTGAATAATTATAAGGATATATAATCACTTGGATATTAAAATTTATACAATGTGAAAAAAATGTTTAAATTTATAAGAGTATTTAAAAATATGGAAAAATTGAGACCAGTAGGATTGGGAGTGCCGATAACTTTTCAATGAAGAAAAAAAACTCGGAATTAGTTTTCATTAAACGGACAAGATTAATTTCATGGATCTGTGAGGAAAAGATCAAAATGCACCAAGACAAGCCAAAATATTAATTCCATATAAATAAAGTTGTACTTATTTTTCTTTAGAAAATATTTTGCGAATTAAATTCAATCAGTCGATTGAAATATGTTTGCACAATAAGAAAATCACGAAGGAAAAAATGAATGTCGTGACCGAGTCACGGCTTGGCTCAAGTGTCAGCACTGATGAGACTTGAGTGTGAGCACTGATCGAGAGTCAGCTGTTCTGCCGTTGTTTATGTTTTGTGAGTTTAATTAATTGTAAATTGTTTAACGAGGATTACGTTTTCCTACTTTAATTATGTAGGTTTCGAATTATTAAATTGCGGAAAGCCAATCGGAGTGGCTGCAATTAATTTTGTGTGGTTGAATTCAAATTGTATGTGGACATATGTATGTGTGTACATGTGTGCTTACCGCGGCAAAAGTATTACATGTGCATGTACCTACAATAATCCGTTCATCTGTCGCACTTAATATTTTGTTTGGAGCCTTTCTCCCTTTATTTTCGACTCTGTTTTCCTGGACGAAACGGTTTATAATTCCTTTAACAGTGGACTCGGGAATGTCCACAAACTCAGCTATTTTCCTTCGAGAATGTCCTTCTTTGAAATGTTTAAGGACCAATTCCCGTTTTTCCATCGATGTACGCTTTCCCATGGCTCTAACACGTGCTTTGTCGGAAAAAATCGAATGAAAAGTGCAAAATCTACTTACGGACATAACAACTAAAGCAAACGTCAAAAAATAACCGTTATTCTAAGAAATGAATGATCGCAGCTGTTGAATAAAGTCATTGGGTCGAATAAGCTGTGACATAGAATTGTTCTTTTTTTTTAGTTTTTGTCAACCCTATTGTAAAATTGAAATAATATATAATAAATGAAGATTGTTTTCTTAAGTTTAAACATTAACAATCATAACTGCATTTAATTTTTGTTAATATCACCACTGCAAAAAAAGTTATGTTGCTTTAAAGTTTGAAATATGAGGTGGGTCGAATAAGCTGTGAGCCACTGTATGTCAGGGCCCGGCACAAAGAGAGCGCTAGAAAAATGTAGTTGTATGTGTGCACTTGCTTGTCTGCGTGTGTTGCTTTACACTGCGAAAAATGAAAGTTGACTAAATTTTGCCTCAAATCAAGAAAACGAGCAGAGCAGCTAAACTGATGCAAGAGAAAGATAGAAAAACAAAGTAGCGATCAATTTTTTCATGTGCCATCTCTCAACAAAGCGACATAGATCTGCTTGCGTCGAAATGCTGAGGAAAACTAAATCCACCCTCATGCTCTTGATTTTTTTGTGTGAGGACTTCGGCAGCCGTTCGGTTACACGCATACGACGAGCCGAACGTGTTCGTCCCCCGGGGGATATGAGTGCCTGGCTTTGACCTATGTACATACATATGTATGTATGGATGTAAAAATTATTTGACATAAATAATTTATGCCGATGGACTAATGATCAGCCCGTGGAGTGTGCTGTACACTTAAAGTAAAGGTAAGTGGTACTTTATAAATTCTCGATTATTAAGCACCTCTACTTGCAGGTTAGAAAACAGCTGTTTTTACATGTAGGAATGTATATGTGTATACATATGTATGTATTGCTATGCAATTGGACTTTTGGACAATCAGAATTTCGAAGAATGAAAAAAAAAATTCACTTCATAAACACATACATAAATGATCGGGAAATACCATGTAACCCTTGGAACAGGTCAGGTATGTACATACAAGTATACAAAAGTGTGTAGGTCGCTATGGAAGAGCGGGAAACCTCACACTTTTATAAGTTTGTAATGGAATATAATGTGAATGAGATTTTTAATAAGAAATGTTGTACTTATCAGGAATTCCGTTGATGCAAGCTGGAATAGCGGAAGGATATCCGGCTTGAAGGACCAATGTTCGTGGAGGGGCGGAAGAATCCAAATAAGCCGCAAGTGGTTGGCGGGTGCCAATGTCTTCAAGGGTCTGGTGTAGTAAGTAATTAAAACGCGCGAGGACTTCGTTTTAAACTAATCTATATCTATTGATATTACTTTACAATATGTCCCGACACACACGAGATGGATGCGGGTTGGAAAAATTACGATCGAAAAAAGCAAAAGCAAACCACAAGAAAAGAACGGGTGTTCGGGTTGAAATCTCGTATTAGATTGAATATGGCGATTTACAGGAGAAACCTTCGTCACCCACCTCAGTATGACCGAATTCGGTTTTGGGAAAAACCCTACCCCTCACTCTCTGCTGTTCACCCGGTGGCGTGAACAAAGAGAAAATAAAATGTTATGAAAAATGCGGGAAAAGTCGAGTAATCAAAAAAGTGAGTCTAAGAACGTTCAAATCAAAAAAGAAAGTGTAATGAAATACGAAAATAAAGCAAGTGGTATAAAATGCTATAACTGTGGGCAAAAAGGTATATCTGAGAATAGTGACAATAAGAGTAAAGGAAGAAAGTGTTTTGGTTGCAATAATTTTGGTCACATAGCAAATAAAAAGCCTGAAAATAGCACAGATGTTCGTAATACTAATAAAATATCAGCTGATCATATGTTTATGTGTAAAGAAGTATCAATCAACAATGAAAAGTGTATAGCCTTGCTTGATACTGGTAGCAAATATAATATCGTAACCGAAACAATTTATAATCGTTTGAAAAAACCTAAGCTGGCTAAAGTTGATAAAGTTCTATACGGTTTCGGAGATAAAAAGAGAGTGGTACCTGTCGGTTCGTGTAGGGGAAGGCTTTGCGTAAACCAAGAACAGTTCGATTTGGTTTTTTTAGTGGTATCATCTGAATTCCTAATGATATAATATAATGATGAAACGGAATTGAGTTCGGTAATGAGAATAAAGGTCGAAAACGACGAAATTGACAATTGACTCAAATGCATCGAAAAGTACAAGGTGCGAAGTGAACGAACTTATCAAAAACTATAAGCTGGAAAAGTTAAAAACGACAAATGTTGAAATGCGTATTGTTTTAAAAGACGATAGTCCAATTTATTCGAGACCACGCAGATTCGCTTTTGCTGAACGGTGCATAATCGATGACCAAGTATATCAGTGGCTGAAAGACGAAATAATAGAACAATCCGAGTCTGAATTCAGCAGTCCGGTCGCATTAGTAAAAAAACGCGATGGCACTCCACGGCTGTGCATTGACTAGAAGAATAAACAAGGTAATAGTAAAAGACCATTTTCCATTACCTCTGATTGAAGATCAATTGGATCGGCTACAAGGAGCAACAGTTTTCATCACAATCGATTTAAAGAATGGATTTTTCCATGTAGATGTTGAAAAAGAGAGTCGAAGATTCACCTCATTCGTTACACACAACGGACAGTATCAGTTTCTAAATATGGATTGACAAACTCCCCTGGGGTATTTCAGAGACACGGTAATGCCATTTTTCGTGATTTAACCCGTGCTGGTACGGCTATCCCATACGTCGACGACATTATAATCCCTGGTAAAACTGAAGAAGAAGCCGTCTCCAATCTGAGAAATGTTTTGAAGCGATGTGAACAATATGGTTTAGTCATTAACTTAAAGAAATGTCGCTTTTTGAAGAGAGAAATAGAATTTTTGGGGCATACTATAAAGAATCAGAAGATATGTATCTCAGTAGCAAAGACCAAAGCTGTAAAAAAATTTCCTATGCCGATGAATCAAAGGCAGCTCCAAAGTTTTCTTGGCCTGGTTGGTTATTTTCGCAAGTTCATTGCAGATTTTTCGATTATAGCCAAGCCTCTTACTGATTTATTAAAAAGCGATGCAATTTTTAGATTCAACGAGAGTCAGATAAAATCTTTTAATTTGCTAAAAGAATTGATAACACAGAAACCTGTATTGCAAATATTTAACCCCAAGTTTGAAACAGAAGTACATACAGACGCATCGATTGATGGCTTGGGAGCAATTTTATTACAAAAGTTACCTCATGATAAAGAATTGCACCCTGTATACTACATGAGCAAAAAGACGACTGAAGCGGAAAGAATATTCACTAGCTACGAATTAGAGATTTTGGCGGTAGTTGAAGTATTTCGTAAGTTCCGAGTTTACCTTCTAGGTATGCATTTTAAAGTCATAAGCGATTGTAATGCCTTTGCAAAGACGATGGATAAAAAAGATGTGTGCACTAGAGACGCACGATGGATTCTTGAGATCCAAGATTTAGTTTTTGATGTTGAGCACCGTGCAGGAAATCGTATACGTCATGCGGATGCGCATAGTCGCTACCCTGTTATGATTATATCAGAAGATTACATACACAGTAAATTAAAGAATGTCCAAGCACAAGACGACCAATCGATATCCTTGCTCAGAAAACTTCTCATAACAACTATTTTATGAAAGCTGGCATACTTTATAAGTTGGTTGATGATGAAGAACTAATTGTAGTTCCCTCTATTCTGCAACGGGAAATTATTAAACATGCTCACGAAAGAGCTCACTTTTCTGTGAAAAAGACGAAGGAAATAATTCCAAAGGAGTATTATATCCCAAAATTAGATGAGAAAATACGACACCAAATAAGATGCAAGATGAAAGAAGAACTGCTCTTTCAGACGTTCCACATCGATTTTCTTGGACCCTTAGAGTCAACTCACAAGCAGTATAAGCACATTCTTGCTTTACAAAATTTTGCTGGTTGTACCCGACGAAAACGACAGGAAGTAATCACAAGACTACAACAACAAAGTTTAATTATTTCTGACAGAGGTTCTGCGTTTACTTCTGACGAGTTTAAAGAGTATTGCAAGGCAGAAAATATCGAACTTCATGCAGTTACGACTGGTCTTCCACAAGCGAACGGACAAGTCGAACGCCTTACCGCTGTTATTATATCCGTGTTGTCTAAGATTTCGATAGAAGATCCTAGCAAATGGTATAAGTTTGTCGGCAAAGTGCAACAAACGATTAACTCAACGTACAGCAGAAGCACACATTCAACGCCGTTCAAACTACTGATTAGTTGGCAACTCTGCTGAGCGAGGCGAATTGAGCTAAAGATGGGCAGTCGAACCGAAGAGACGAGCGAGAGCGGTTGCAAAAAGACGAAAGACGAAACGACGTGAAGCAGTAAAGACGACTAATTTCCAACTAAATCTAATTAAAATAATCAAATAAATAGTTTTACATTAAAATAAACCAAAATACTACAAATAAATATAGTGAATAAAAAAATTTCTACATATATATACTTTGTATGGTCGGAGATGCTTCGTTCTATGCGTTGCACACTTCTGACCAAAATTAATATACCCTTTTTGCAAGTGTATAAAAAATTAAAACAATATATATATAGTAATATATCCGCCACTCCATCCACTCACACCACTCAATTTCCCACTCCAATCACCCACATAACTTGACCGCCCCTTTAGTCTAGAAAACAGCGGATGTTTACTGCAACCGAGACTTAGTAAGCTTAGTAAGCAAAAATCAATAAGCCAATCAAAAACCAGATCCCTTGTCACCAGATCAAAAGCTCCCAATACTAATATCAAAAGCTTTTTAACCGAATTTTAATCATATCTGTATGAATAATCATAAGTTAGTTCTTAAGACGCTTTGTTTCAATAAAGATCGTTTTTGAGTGTCACCAATCCAAATTTTGTTTAATTAATGAAAGAATTGGATTTATAACTGGCGCAGTCGGTAGGATAAAACGAAATAATTTAGTGCGTGCAAAACTTTGTGTATAATAATAAGCAAAACTTTTTTGTATCATTAAATAAATTGTGCGAAACTTGTGTCAAGCCACCGCTACAGAAATCGAATCTAAAGTTGGCCCGTGATCAAGACTTTTTGTGCTAAAAACAAGTAAATGAGCTGTAAGCAACTAAAGCCCAAAGCCATCGAAAAAATTTTTTTTCGTTTTATACGCAAAAGAACCTTTTGTGCAGTCAAAAGCGCGACATCGAATCTTGAAGTTCTAAATATATTCTAATTCAAGATGACACTGGAACTATCAGAAACACATCTGAACCCAGGCACTTACCATGCTTAGACAGTTGCCCAATTTCGATGGTAACGCTTTGACCCTGAGCACGTTCATACGGAGAGTTGACTACATTCTACAACTCTACCCGACGAGGGACATCCGTCAACATAGCTTGATGTATGGTACTATAGAGATGCAGCTCACTAGAGATGCACAACGGATATCACAACTAGCGCACGCCAACAATTGGAGCGAGTTGCGGGCCGCCCTCATCAGCGAATATAAGGTGCAAACGCCTTATGAAGAGTTACTACGACGGATATACTATACTTCATTTGGAGAAAACCTTCGTAAGTTTATTGAAGATTTAGAACATAAGTCTTTTATTATAATTAATAAGTTAGAATTAGATGGCGATGCCGCCAATACCATTTTATACACAAATGCAATGAACACAGTCAAAGAAGTCATTATAAAAAGATTACCAGACAAGCTATATATGACATTAGCGAAGTTTGATATTTCAACAGTGTCTAATTTGAAACAAGTAGCCCAGAGAGAGGGTCAATATGAAAACAGCTCCACAGAGAAACCCAAAACTGACAATCAAAGTAATTCAGGAAATTCGAATTACAAATCAAACCAAAACAATTCAGGTCAGAACTATTATAAGCAAAACCACCAATACAATAATTCAAATCATACCAATTCTTAAAATAACCAACAGCTTCGAGAAGAATTTCAACAAAATCTTAATCAGGGCAGACAAGAAAATCCCCTTAATTATCAGATTCAGAATCAACCTCAGAATCAAAACCCTGTGGTAAATCAACCCACTAAAAGGCAAAGAGAGAGTACCAGTGGTCAGAGTAAAATGGAATGGTCCGAAAATTTTCATCAATCAGCCTCGGATCAGATAGCTCAGACAGAACAGTTGGACAAATAGATCAACCGAATACCTCCAATCAAATCCCTATGTCCAACTAAAAATCAATAACATTCCTTTAAAGTGCGTTATAGATACAGGCCTTCAATAAATATTATCGACGAAAATTATTTCAATTTTCTAGAAACATCAGAAAATTTAAATGTTCAAACAATAAAAGGAATAATTGAGCTTAACAAAAGCGTATCTTTTGCACCAAGCAAACTTTGCCCCAACCATCAAAAATTTTATTGCCATAAATTTTCATCAACATATGACATACTATTAGGTAGAAAATATCTCAAAGCATGTCAGGCCGTTATTAATTACGAAGAAGATAGTGTAACAATATCAAATCACAAATTCTATTTCAAATACACCAATAATGAAGAAAAAGAAGAATCAATACCTTATCATCCCCCAGAGTTCGAATATGAAGCATTCGCACATGAAATAAATAACGGTATCGAGGAAAGAAACGAATTTAGACTTGATCATTTAAATTCAGAAGAAATAGAAATGGTAAAGAAAATATTGCATGAATTTAGCGATATCCAGTATAGGAAAGGTGAAAATTGTACCTTTACCAGTACAATAAAACACAACATCAGAACTAAACACGAAGACCCAATTTACAAACACCCATACAAATACCCACAAATCTTTGACGAAGAAGTCAATAAACAAATTAATGAAATGATAGAACAGGGAATCATTCGGAAATCGAAATCGCCCTATTGTTCACCAATCTGGATCGTACCTAAAAAAGAGGACGCATCCAAGGAACAAAAGTTCCGCCTAGTAATCGACTATCGTAGTCTAAATGAGATTACTGTCGATGACAAGTTCCCAATACCAGTAATGGATGAAATATTAGACAAACTTGGAAAATGTCAATATTTTACAACCATTGACCTCGCCAAGGGATTCCATCAAATCCAAATGGACCCTAAATCAATCGAAAAAACCGCATTTTTAACTAAACATGGTCATTACGAGTACACACGAATGCCATTTGGGCTAAAAAGTGCACCAGCAACATTCCAAAGATGTATGAACAATTTATTAGAAGATTTAATCTATAAAGATTGTTTAGTTTACTTAGACGATATTATTGTTTATTCCACCTCATTAGAAGAACATTTGGCATCACTAAAAAAGGTCTTTCCTAAATTGCGCAATGCTAATCTAAAACTACAATTAGATAAATGCGAGTTCTTGAAAAAGGAAAAAGAATTTTTAGGTCACGTCATAACTACAGAAGGAATCAAACCAAACCCAGACAAAGTCAAAGCTATTCTAAAATTTCCAATCCCAAAAACCCCGAAAGAAATAAAATGTTTCTTAGGCTTATGCGGATTCTTCCGTAAATTCATTCCAAATTTTGCACAAAAATTGCAAAGCCTTTAACCCTTGGATTAAAGAAAGGAGCTAAGATTAACATAAACGACCCACATTATATTTCATCCTTTGAAAAATTAAAATGCCTCCTTATGAACGATCCCATACTTGGATATCCCGATTTTAAAAAACCATTTTTTCTAACCGCTGATGCTAGCAATATAGCTTTAGGTGCTTTCCTCTCACAGGACCATAGACCTATTTCTTATGGTAGTAGAACACTAAACCAACATGAACTTAATTATTCAGCCATAGAAGAGGAACTACTATCTATCGTATGGGCAACCAAATATTCTAGGCTATACGTTTGCGGTAGACATTTTGAAATCCCAAGTGATCATAAACCCCTTGTCTGGTTGGACAATATCAAAGAACCTAGCATGAAGTTACAGAGATGGAAAATAAAATTGAACGAATTTGATTACAAAATAAAATACTTACCAGGAAAAGAGAATTATGTGGCAGACGCCCTTTCCAGAGTAAAAATATATGAAAATCTTTTAGGTGAAGAAATAAGTAGTTCTAGAGCTACAATACATAGTGCTCAAGAAGTTAACGAAAACCTAATAGCCATTTCAGAAAAAACACCTGAATTTCTACAATCGTCAAATAGAATTCAATAAATGCAACGAAATAAATAGTGAATCAACGTTACTCACTATTTTCACAAAACGAAGATAGAAGTATCATATGTAAAAAAAAAAAAAAAAAATTATTCGTTATCCACAATCGTTTCCATTATCCCCGACGGAACTACCTTTCAGTATTGCTTCATCGGGGGAAACTCCACCTATGTCGGGGTTCGAACTCGAGCACAACAGAATTGTAGTTTTAGTAGGTCTCCATTGAGCCACCGACTAGGTTACGAAGTATCATATGTAGAAATGACCAATCAGTTTGCTAAAGAAATTATTAAGGAATATTTATGCTCAAAAAATAACGCACTTTATATTCAAAACGACACAGATTTTCAAATACTTCAAGAAGCTTATCTTGAAATAATTAGCCCAGACAGCCAAACAAAAACATTGAGAACCACTTACAAATTAAAAGACATTCCCACTTATGCAGAATTCAAAGAAATTATTCTTAAAAACCACAAATCATTACTTCATCCAGGTATCACTAAAACTCAAAACTGGTTTAAGGAAAAATACTATTATCCAGACTATCAAAAATTAATTCAAAACTTCATTAATGAATGCCATATTTGCAATTTATCAAAAGCAGAAAACCGAAATACCAAATTATCTTTTGAAACCACCCCAGAGATATTTAACGCTAGAGAAAAATACGTGATGGATTTCTATTTAATCGACAATCAACCAATTTTTAACTTGTATAGATATTTATTCAAAGTACGCGACTTTAGTCGAAGTCAAAAGTCGAGATTGGCTTGAAACAAAAAGGGCAATCACAAAAATCTTTAACGATATGGGTAAACCCTTAGAAATCAAAGCAGATAAGGACTCAGCTTTCATTTGCATAGCTCTTCAAAATTGGCTACAATCAGAAAACGTTAATATAAGTATAACATCGAGCAAAAATGGTGTTTCAGACGTGGAAAGATTCCACAGGACTGTAAACGAAAAGCTAAGAGTTATTAATCGAAATTCAAAAAGAAAAAGAAAACTAATCAAAGTAAATATACTAATTAATTTCAGAGATCCCAACATTACTATTTCAACTCTTATTAATGGTACACTCGACGCATAATCAAAGCATTGAAATTAATCCCATAAAGGCACCTAATGGATATCTTGTATTCAAAACAGGAACCATGGATTTACCCTTAGATTTCGAATATCATTATTTAACTGTAAATTTAACCAACATACAAACCACTTACAACAACTTGGTTGAGCAGTCAGCAGTCATAGTCCACATTCAGTATTTAGTCGAAAAATTAAATCGCGAAATGAACGGCATAAAAATAATAAAGAGAAATAAGCGAGGACTTATGAACATAATAGGCACAGCACATAAATATCTTTTCGGCACCTAAGACCAATACGATAAAGAAGAACTTGAACAAAAAATTGATAGTCTATCAGCAAATAGCGCCCAAAATAATGAACTTAATTATATCATTGAAGCAGTCAACAAAAAATATAGAACTCCTAAATAATATTACTATTCAACAGGATGCAGACAAAAAATTAAATATACTAATGTTCAACTTAGAGCATTTTACAGAATACATAGAAGACATAGAGTTAGGAATGCAGTTGACAAGACTAGGAATATTTAATCCAAAACTTTTAAACCATCAAGAAATATTTAACATAAATACAGAAAAACTTTTATAATAAAAACATCTACTTGGTTAAAATCAGACACAAATGAAATATTAATAATTTCGCATATACCTAGACAAATATCTAAAACATCGCTATTTAAAATTATATCCTATCCAGATGAAAATAACACTTTAACAGAAAATATTCAAGAAACTTACCATAAACCAAAAAACAAGAAATGAATGAGTGTATAGTTGGCATTATTACACAAAAACCAGCAGAATGCAAATACACAAAGATGTTCAAAACCAATTCAATTAGTTATGTAAAACCCAATATTATCGTAACTTGGAACTTGCCCAAAACAAATTTAAAACAAAATTGTAACCAAAATAAAATATTCATAGAAGGAAATAATATAATAAAAATCAAAGAAGCTAACATAGGCTATGCCGAAGTTTGTATACCCTTGCAGTCCTTGGTAATAATAATTTTACATGTTCAAAATTTGTTTCTTGCAACTCAATTCATCAATATACAAACAAAACAATTTTACTCTCATATATGTAAATTTCATAGCATACTCGATTTTTATGAAAATGTTTCTTCTAGTTCTTCTATTATATAGTGGTCCGATCCTTATGGTTTTCATACTTTATTTGTGCCGGGTAATAAAAACCCACGACAAAAAATTTCAGCCCGATAGCTCTTAAGACGGCTGAGTAAAACGCATACGCACAGACGGACGGACAGACGGACAGACGGACATGGCTATATCGACTCAGCTTCTCACGCTGATCAAGAATATATATACTTTATGGGGTCGGAAACGTCTCCTTCTGTGCGTTACAAACATCTGATCAATTTTATAATACCCTCTGCAAGGGTATAAAAATATACGACTGTGCAGTTAAATGAAATATCAATAGTAAATACATTACAAGATTTTACCCAAAATATTTATGTTACCAACAATGTAAGAAAACTAGAACCAATCTCTTATATTCATGCTAAACAAATCATTTCCGAAAAAACTGCGTATAACAAAATATTTAATATCATAACTACCACAACATTTATAATTACACTAATAAGTTTAACCCTATATTTATCTAAAAAATTTATTTCCCGCCTGAGCACAGGCTATTTTCTACGTGTTGGGGTAGTGATATATCCGCCACTCCATCCACTCACACCACTCAATTTCCCACTCCAATCACCCACATAACTTGACCCCCCCTTTAGACTAGAAAACAGCGGATGTTTACTGCAACCGAGACTAAACAAAAATCCTATAAACAAATGTCCCCAAAAAATCTTCCAAGCGTGAGAACGCTTAGTAAGCAAAAATCAATAAGCCAATCAAAATCCAAATCCCTTGTCACCAGATCAAAAGCTCCCAATACTAATATCAAAAGCTTTTTAACCGAACTTTAATCATATCTGTATGAATAATCATAAGTTAGTTCTTAAGACGTTTCAAAAAAGATCGTTTTTGAGTCTCACCAATCCAAATTTTTTTTAATTAATGAAAGAATTGGATTTATAACTATATATGACTATGGATATAAATATATATGAAAGGGACCCATTTTTCAGTAGAAGAGTTCAGCAGTTAGTATCCACAACCCCTGTTAGTGTATACTGGTTAGAAACTTTATATAGAGACATTTAACTGTTATCACTCACCACTGTTTCACTGCACTGGAACCCCAAAAGCAATAGTATTAACAACAATTCCGGGTGTGCAGGTTAGATCAAGAATAGATGAACATCCAATTTTAAGTAGAGTAATTGTTATGATGGTATACAAGAAATAATTCACATCCATAATATAATGAAGTGGAATGAATTGTCAAAGGAATTATCAAACATTAAAGCAGAATTCGGCAAATCGCATAAGTCACTAACACAAAATAGACCGATACAGAAGACTTACACGTGGAAATATTAGTTAAATGCTTCAATGAAGCCCGGATACTAATATATGAACACAAAGATAAACTTACTCAAGATCATTGGTCTCACGTATCAAAGTTTTTGATTAGACTAAGATCCAATTTGACAACTATTAGAGAAAAATTCGACCTCGATATTTCAATACCTAATATTCTCAATACCTCAGTAACAATTGAAACTGGTGAAGAACCAGAATCAAAAGAAGTTATTAATATCGACCAAAAGGATTTGGAAGAAGAAGAAATAGATAATCTCACTATCCCTGCAATTTATTTGGACGATTCTATAGATTCAGACACTAGCTCGAGTGTAGTTGAAAAGAAATTGATTACAATGGCACAGTCAAATACTGATTTTATGAACACTGCATCAAAGCTTATACCAGTATTTGATGGTAAAGCAGAAAACTTAACAAGTTTTCTCGATGCATTGGAAATTATAGAATCAATAAAAGGCGAACACGAATAATTAGCTATTTCAATAATAAAAACAAAGCTAAAAGATGTCGCCAGAAAGCTGGTCGGAAATGAGACAACTATATCAGAAGTCATTTCCGGACTAAGAAGCAATGTCAAAGGCGAAACTGTAGAAGTATTATCAGCTAAGCTGATGAATCTACAGCAACGCAACAAAACAGCTAACCAATATACTTCAGAGGTTGAGCAGATGACAAAAGCTCTAGAAAGTGCGTACATAACGGACGGACTACCCCTTGCGTTAGCCAGAAGATATTCTACACAGTTTGCAGTTAAGGCAATGACGACAAATTTCGCAATTGATAAGGTAAAACTTGTCATGCAGGCTGGTACCTTCAACACCATGAATATTGCCATATCCAAATTCGTAAACAGTTGCACGGAAGCAACTAGACAACCAAATACTGTCCTTTACTATGGAAATTATCCTCAGCGTGGTGGAAACCGCGGACGTGGAAATTCCAGAGGTAACTATCGTGGTCGTAATAATAATCACAACAACTACAATGGTACCAACTATAATAATAATGGAAGAGGTCAATAAAGAGGAAATAATCGAGGACGTGGTAACTCAAATCGAGGCCACAATAACAACAACAACGTGAGAATAGCCCACAATGCATCGGGAAACTCTCAAGCCCCTTTAAGTGCCCAACAGTAGAAAATGTAATGGTTCATGCAATTAATCTCAGTCAGAATATATTTGTCACTTTTGCTAACGTATGCACAGGAAAAGAACTGGTTTTTCTAGTAGACACAGGAGCAGACATTTCAATAGTCAAAGAAAATTCTGATGTCTATCATGACATAAACGTTATCTATATAATAGACATAAAAGGAATAAGTCAGGAGGTAACAAAATCAAAAGGTTTAACCTCTATTGAGATACAGACAACTAAATATATAATCCAACACGACTTTCATATCGTGGATTTACATTTCACTATTCCATGCGATGGCATATTAGGAATCGACTTCATAAAGAAATACAACTGTCAATTAGACTTCAAGCCGTCTGAAGATTGGTTTATAATCAGACCCGATAACCTTAAATATCAAATTTATGTACCAATAACATATAGTTCTGGCAACAACTCAGTACTGTTACCAGCAAGATCCCAAGTTATTAGAAAAATTCAATTAAATTCCCAAGAAGACAGTGTATTGATTCCAAACCAGGAAATTAAAGATGGTATTTACATAGCTAGTACAATAGCAACAACAAAAAATGCATTCATAAGACTACTTAATACTACAAATAGAGATCAAGTAGTCAATACAAATAACTTGGCATATGAATCACTTTCAAAACAAATAATGAAACTAGAGAAAAGTATGTATTATCTCAACTATCAAAGAACTTTCCTTCACAATTTAAGTCACAGCTCTCAAGCCTTTGCACCAAATACAGCGATATATTCGGATTGGAAACAGAACCAACCACTACAAATAATTTCTACAAACAGAAACTGAGATTAAAGGATGATGAACCAGTATATGTCAAAAATTGTCGAAGCCCACACAGTCAGGTGAACGAGATACAAAAGCAAGTCGGAAAATTGGTAACCGACAGAATAGTCGAACCTTCTGTATCTGAATATAATAGCCCATTATTACTTGTCCCCAAAAAATCATCTCCGACTTCAGATTCAAAGAAATGGCGATTAGTGATTGACTATCGTCAAATAAATAAAAAATTATTGTCCGATAAATTTCCATTCCCTAGAATTGATGCCATTTTAGATCAACTAGGGCGAGCAAAATATTTTTCGTGTCTTGACCTTATGTCAGGATTCCACCAAATTGAACTCGAAAAAGTTCAAGAGATATAACGTCATTTTCAACGAGCAACGGCTCGTTTCGTTTCAAGCGATTACCTTTCCGTTTAAAAATAGCGCCTAACTCATTTCAGAGGATGATGACCATTGCATTGTCTGGATTAGACCCTTCACAAGCATTCCTTTACATGGATGACTTAATAGTTATAGGTTGTTCCGAAAAACACATGCCTAAAAACTTAACAGATGTTTTTGACAAATGAAGGGAAATGTAAATTTTTTATGCATGAGGTGACTTTTCTTGGTCATAGATGCACAGATAAAGGAATACTTCCAAAGGACAAGAAATATGACGACATCATGAATTAACCAGTCCCGCACAACGCGGATAGCGCTAGACGTTTTATAGCCTTTTGCAATTATTATAGATGATTCATTAAAAACTTCGACGTATATTCCAGACACATAACAAGATTATGTAGTTCATAAAGATAGATATAGATTAAGATTAGATTTCATACCTCGTCTAGTCATTGCTGTGGAAAATTGCCTCCGGTTGGCGTGTCGACTTCGACAGCAACTAAAACCTATTTCACTGCATTTTTAGGATATTTTTCTGTATTTTTTGTAGAATTTTTTGTACGCTGTCTTTTTTTTTTTGTGCACAATTTGCATTTTTTGTGCTTGTGCATGCAAGAGGCCTGATTAACTACTTCCTTTAGTGTTCTTTGCTGCTTGAAAAGTGACACTTTCAGCTAGTTTTCGAGCTGGTTAAAAATAATTGTTTAAAGAGATAATTATCTGTCAAAATGTCAGATTTAAAATACCAGTAGAAGGAACACAATAACTAATTCGAATCGATTTCATGAGGAGCTTGGCATTGCTGACAAATGTCTTATGTGAAGTGTGAACGGAAAAAGACTGATGTATACCATTCTCTTGGACAATTTTAATATATTTTAGAATATTAAGGTACGTTACCTAGAAGTTTAGACAGGATATAAAATATATAAATAAAATAAAATATATGTAGATATGATTAGCAGATGTCGTTAATTGCAGAATTTAGTTTCAGAGTCTTTCTTCTACCTAACTCTTGTTAACCAGTGCTCAAATACAAGAGGGTTTTGAGTTTTACCTGAAAAACATATGGACCAAACTCTCATCATAACATACATAGGTAATATTGCAACTTTTTTGGTAACTCTTTCCTTACCTATTAGACATCAATGTGGAAGAACGTTTTATCTAAAAAGGCTTATGTTTGCGAAAGAATGGCCTACAATCATCGGAAATAACGAAGATATTAATCATAGTCACTGTTTTCCACCGATCGTTCCTATGGGAGCTATATGATATAGTCACCCGATCTTGATCAAATTTGGCACAGTCATTAACAGATATATTAAATTAAGAAATGTTTAATTTGAAAACAATCACGTTAAATGTAACGAAGTTATTTAAAAGTTTTTACTGTTCGTGACTTTGGGGTTTGTATGGGAGCTATATGATCCGGCTGAATCTGAGATAGACAACCCCTGCAGTATATACAAGCCTACGTGCAAAATTTCAGCTTTGTAGCTCTAACGGTCTAGAAGGAGTTTGCGTTGATCCAGACGGACGGACGGACGGACGGACATGGCTATTTGAACTCGTCTCGTCATGCTGATCAAGAATATATGTACTTTGTATGGTCGGAGATGCTTCGTTCTATGCGTTGCACACTTCTGACCAAAATTAATATCCCCTTTTTGCAAGGGTATAAAAATAAATAAAATTTGTTAAATTTATAGAGAATAAGAATTAAAACGACTTCATGAAATTACTTTATTTTTCAAAAGGAGGGAGATGTAGTATAGTGTATGCACATACGAGTTCTTATTACTCAACATAAATATTGAGCGGCAACACTTTGCCGAATAAGCATAGGGCATTGCCTTTGTCACTCAGTGACAGCGTGCCAAGTTATTGCACACATTTCAAGTGCAAACGTAATATGATATGCACTCATTGCATTCATCGCTTAGAGCCGGGTCAGCATGTTTCCCATACTAACCGCTAATATACATATGTGCATGCATAACTCACACTCTCTGCCCGTCTTACATATTGTTACTTTACTTATATATAATGTTTATATAAAACGGCTGTTCTGCCGCTGCGCCGACAGCTAGCAAGCCTTTAGCTAAGAGAACCAAATTCATACAATAAATGACATTCAATCAATCAACACCTACTGATAATATATGGCGACCGTGACTAGAGTCACAAGGAGCAGCGTATCGGAAAGATTGTGGCAACTATGCCAGGAGGATATACAAAAAACGTCTGAGTGAGTAGAGTGTGCGTAATGGTACCTCCACAAGGAGGTCAGAAAAACAAAATTAACAAAAGAATAGCACACATAAAGTGGCTGCTATTTGCTCAATCAACACCGCCCGCATGGACGAGGGCGCAAAAACTTTATAATCAGCTTGAATTTTTAAAAGAGACTCTCCAAAATAGAGTACCACAAGTCACAACTCACTCAGCACATCAGATAAAAGTTATAAAACAAAAAACCTTAACAAAACCGAATATTCTTAAGTTACTGCCGAAACAACCAGAAGTCTGCTAGACCGCCCCGGACCTCTCAACTCTGCGGCATGCATGAAGCCAAAGACCTGTGCGAAGACCGGCACCGGCTCCGCCTGAGCCCATAGGCCCAGGACAACAGCAGCAGATCAACAGCGAGAGGGGCAAACCGCCACTTTCGCCTGCGAAGGAGCGCCAGCCAACCGTTTGCGTAATATTCGGTTATTACTATTATGGGTATTATTTTATTTAAAGCTTCTAAACAATTACTTCTCCATCAAATTGGCAATCGAAAATCTACTTTGCAATTGAATTTTGACATTTTGTTTGTATTCACTAGGTTTGGTTATTTTTACAAATTGAAACTAATTAAAATGTGTGGCGAAGTTTTTGTGAAAGGGCTGGAGGCGGTAGCATAAAAACTTGCGTTATAAATTTCAATAAAAGGACATTTTTGGTATTTCCTTTTCGCCGTTGTTTGGTTTTGGTGTTATTATTCTTATACTTAATATTTTTGGTTTTTGGTTTTAAGTTTTGTTTTGGGTTTTTGTTTTTATTATTGCGTGACCTCGTTTATCGTTTATTATGATTAGTTTTATTTCCCTGCATTTTGTTTTATACACAGACAAGATGGTTGACAAAGTTATATTAATGAACTCAATATATTTTAATAATTACGAGTTCTTTTTTCTCAGCTGCCATGCAAATAAATTTATTTACTGTTTGCTCTGGGCTTTAATATCGGACTAACTAACAATCTTTAAGGTCTTTAAATAGTGTACTAAGATCATTTCAATATGTTATATAGGTCTCAAAATATGGCACTATAAAAATAAAAAATATTTCTTAATTTCCATCAGTTTTCTTGGTCAGTCAGTCATAAAAAAACACCCATTAAATATTATGTATATACATACGTATGTTTTAATGAAAATATATTACATTTTACTCCCTCTCCCTATCCTGGCCATGGGAGAGTAGCCTTCACGTTTTATTTTTATTTGGCCTGTGTGTGGGAGTCGCTGCCTTTCGTAAAACGATACAAAAAAAAAAAATATGCAAATTATTCAAAAAATTATGAAAAGCCAGTCCAAGGCATCAGGCCACAATTTCGTTTACTGATTTATGACAAAACATTTTTTCAATTTGAGGCCTCAGCTTATATTTATTATGATTGGAGACCATTTCCCTTTCTGCGTTCCATTTCTTTTTTTTTCCGTGAGGATGGAAAATTTATGTTGCCAGTAACCGCAAAATGTTCATCTTCATTTTAGATTTCCTTTACTTCAGTTACGCCAAATGCTGCCTTGATTAGTTGATGTCATTTTGTTAAAGTACACATAAACACATATAGACTTGATGTGTATATCTGAGATTCTATATATATATATATATATATATATATATCCCTGTGGTGCTTTTGGCTAATTTGATAAATATGCTCGCGTTTATTCAAATCAATCAGCCTCAGTTGAGGTAGGGAGAATAAGAGAATGAGGACACAAGAGTAGTGAGTCATTGACATCTTATCCAACTCCATCACCATCAAAATCTCCTTCTCCTCCTCATCCCACTCCACCGCCACTCGACCTTCTCATCAAGTCTATGTCTACGACTATGTGTATCTTGTGGCATATAATTTTTCAGCTGTTATCTCACACATCTCTATGGGGAGCTTTTGGCATCATGTTGTTGATGGCACATGCCAGAACCCAGAGATGCTTAATTAGTTAAACCTACACACAACTTAAGGCGATAGGCCAGTTTCCTTATCTATTCTATTGCTAATTTATAAATATATCTATAATTTTTAGGGAAATTCCATTCCATTACTTACATAAAGTAACTTGCAAGTTAACATTAGTCTAATATGTGGTGTGAAGGTGCAAAGTAAACACCTTGAAATAACCTTATACATCAGTGCATCTCCTTTTCCTCCTCGCATTCGTTTTCCAAACAAAATTCTAGCAATCAACTAAACTGTCAGTGGGATAACATATATCCATTTCAATAGCTGCTCACAAAAACTATTTTACAGCTTGGCAATTACCAGAAAATTGTAACCAAAACTTAAGAACATTACAATTACTCGTAAATTGTAAAATTTATTGATTTGACATCTGTGGAGTTGGAGATCAATTTAATGTAAATCTTAAACATTTTTTAGGGGGAATAAAACTGCAAAGAAAATTTCTGACACCAAAAATCTACGTATTAACTTTAATTATAGAAATCGTCAATAGTTCAATATTAAATAAATTATTTCTTTTTAAAATAGTCTTTACGAATTTCAAAAGAATCTACTTAAACTAATAATATTTTAAAATCGATTCACTGTTTAATGATATGATGCTGCCTCTTTATAAGTTTATATACGTTAAAAGCTTTCGAATGTGAAGATAATCTGAACGAATTTTTTCACCATAAATTAGTAATTGATAAAAATTTCAAATTTATTGTAGGAAACATCGCAAGATATATGTATGTTTATAAGTATAGCTGCGAAATATAATTTAAAAAAATTTTTGCTCATAAACTAAATATTTTTCCATGTATTTTCCAAAAGGGTTAATTGCATACCCCTTTGCGATTTTCTTGCCTTCGTCCATGTGAGAAAAACGCAATTTTTCAACTTCATGTACTTACTATGTAGTAGTAGAAGCGATGTTTGCTTTGCTATTTGAGATTTAAGATTTGGCAGCTGAGAAGGGGGAAAAACACTCCACACTAAATGTTGACAGCTGTGAAAATGGGTAATAAATCCACGTTTCATCTGCGGTTTTTAAAATTTGTCTTACAATTTCAGTATCTTAAATGGCAAAAGGGGAAATGTTGGTTAGTTTCTCGTGTGTGCATAAATAAATAAATTAGTGTTGAACTCATTAGGCAAATACGCATAAATTTGCCTCATTCCATACTTTATTGGCAATGTTTTTGAGTTATGTACGATTTTAAAGAGTCAAGAATTTAATTTACCTTGAAGATGGAAAGGAAGGAGTTTGTTTGGCTTGAAAGTGAGGAAAAGAAGATGTGGGAAAAGTTTTCCCTGATGCTGAGATAGAGAAAACCGCATATAATGAAAACTTTCCAAGGGTCATATGAAACGTTGGCTTGTTGAAAACTTGTAGAAATTTGTCTTAAAATTGCCCAAATTAATGCTAGTGTATACGAATACACACAACTATTATATTCCTTACTTAACTTATTTACTATCTCCTTGTAGGTGAGTATGTGTGTCATTTGATTCATTTTGCAAACCCATTCGGTCTGTCCAATAAATGTCGGGCATACACAATTTGACATCTGAAATGTCAAATAGCATTAATGGTGCTGCTCAACGATATTTCAACGATGCCTGTCTCACAGTGAATTCATTAAAATAAAATATACGAGGGTTACTTATAAAATTATTTGAAAAGAAAACCTGTAAAACTGAGTAAATTTAATAACCAAGTCTGATTTCAATTCGTTGAGTTTGTAATGAGATCTAAAACTTTGGAAGAGGCTTTAAAAAAATGATGTCCAATATTAAAAATACATATTTAGGTTTCAAAATGTAAAAGTTAAATCTATAAATATAAATTATCGGATAGTAAATCGTTATAGTTTAATGGTGGATACTTGTTGAATGACCCTCGTGTTTTCTACATCAAACAATAAGTAGAAAAGGAGCAAAATATTTGTCTGTAATTCATTAAATGAAGCACCCACCCTTAAGCAATGCTGTTTCAACAGAAATAAAAATTAGGAATGGAAAAAAGAAGTTTCTGTTTAATTTGACATGCCGAAATGTCAAATTACATTTATGTGGATATCTCGAATAACCTTTGGCCCGACTAATTTTCGCTAATGCAAAAGGCGAGGCTGCAACAAAAAAAAACTAATAAAATGTACGTTTATCCTTGAAAAGGCACTCGAAAATGCGCGCCTAATGCGCTCAGCAAGGATGCTGCCGATGATGATGATGGGAATGAGGATAATGACGATAATAATGATGACGATGTCAATGATGAAGGCAGTGGCTGCCAAATCCTGAGACCTTAATAAAGACAAGACATGAAAAGACCTTTTTCATATCCCGTCTCAAGAGCCATCGAATTTCAATTCAATTTAGCGAAGCCTGTGCCAAAGGTGCGAAAAAACTTCTATAGCATACTTTTTTTCCATTGAGGGGAAGGGGCCGCTTTGACTTGCTTTGCGATGAGTTATATACAATATTTGGGCGTAAGAAAAGGGTTGGAGGATAAAGATATTGATAGGCAGAGGGATTTTCGTATTTTGGAGAATTTCTCTTTAGTTTCTTTGGGTGTTTATTATATCACGCTTTGAACATAAATGCGTTAAGCACAAGCTCCCTTTTAGTTGGAAATTTCTTCCCTCCATTTTTTTGGTTCTGCCACGACAGGCATTGAACTACAAGCAAAGGTCCTTAGGCACACAGACACTTAGACAGACACCCACCCACACACACACATATGAATACATCCCATGGCTTTAAGCTACATCGGCTCACTCGGAGGGCTTTGACTATTGAGAGTTGCCATTGGCAGCAGCAGCATTTGGCTTCAAGTGGTGCTCCCAGGCGCCAGGTTTATCCTTTAGTTTATATTTTTATAACTAAGCCACTTTTATGACAAAACAAAGCTCAACTAAAACACAGGTGAAAGGTGATAGAAAAAATGTATTAATAGAAAATAAAATTCAAAAACAGGGAAATATCTTAATTAATTTTTATACCCTTGCAGAGGGTATTATAAAATTGGTCAGATGTTTGTAACGCACAGAAGGAGACGTTTCCGACCCCATAAAGTATATATATTCTTGATCAGCATGAGAAGCTGAGTCGATATAGCCATGTCCGTCTGTCCGTCCGTCCGTCCGTCCGTCGGTGCGTATGCGTTTTACTCAGCCACCTAAAGGGGGGAGCCTGCTTTAGGAGGCTCAAAAAATTTAATTTTTTTTATTGCTTAAATCTGTTTCTAATATATCTAAGAATATTTCTGTCAATTTTGGAAAGACAATTCGAATTATTTTCGAAGATACATGCACTAAAAGCAGTCGAGTATACGAGCGTTCGGGAACTATTTTTTCCGAACGTAAACTTTAAAGCGCGTTTTCTCGAGTTTTCATTTTCACAAAAAAAGTATTCAACCAATCGTAAAAAACCAAATCTTATTAGATTCAGTATCTTATTACCTTCCCTGTGAACCATTAAAATTCTTGAAAAAAAAATTCTAAACTATTTTTTTAGTAAAATTAAGTTAGGGTTTTTGGTGAAAAATTCAACTTTTTTTCAAATCTAAAAAAAACTTTGATTTTCGCTTTTTTTTCGGGTTTTTTGAGGTTCACATATGTAGCAATATGTATTAATATTAAGTATATCTTACTCTTTCCCCAGTGCAATATGTTTAGAATTAAGTATATCTTACTCTTTTCTTTGTTACAAATTAGTTTTAAGTTTTATGCAGTGGTACAGTATGAGAAGCGTGCTGTCTCACTTTAAAGAAAAGAACAGAGAGGTTCAAATAAAAAGAATGAGAGCGGCTCAGTTTTCATGGAGAGCTCACCAGAGATAGACGTGTTTTACTCTTAGCTATAATTTAGCAAAGAAAAAATATATATTAAAAAACAATAATGGATTCAATAAATCCTGACGATTTTTCGAAGTCCCAGTTACAAATCTGGTGCAAAAACCTAGGTTTACCAGATACTGGCACTAAAAATGTGCTAGCCGAACGTTTAAACCAACTTAGCCCTGTAGCGAGAGGGCAACATCCAAAAGATGGAGCTGCTCCTAACGGAGGCCTAAGTAAACGCGCGGATCCCCCTGAAAAAAGATTGCTTGGAGCACCTAAAGAGCATTTTGTATTCATCGGACGATGGCGCCGGTCAGACGCAAAATTTCGAGGCAGACTTGTTCCAAGGTCAACAGCAGCAAGAAGTAACGGCAAACGAACAGAACGAAGCAGAAAATGGACAGACCGAAGCAGAAAATTATCAAAACGATGCAGAAAGCGAGACGCAGACAGAAAACGAGAGCATTACGAATGAACCGCAAGAAATATCAAAAGCAACAAATGAGAAGTCAAATGAAAAGAGCAACAACGGAGAGCGCAACGCAACAAATGAGAAGTCAAATGAAAAGAGTAACAACGGAGAGCGCAATGGAACAAATGAGAAGTCGAATGAAGAGAGCCAAAAAGAAGAAAACATAGTAAAGTACACTTTGGAAAAAAAGCTGGAACTACTTTGCAAAGAAATCGAACTGGTTCGTAGAGAGAACGAGTTTTATCCCCACCCCTTGCGTTCTTGAAATGAAGTTGTAAATGTGAAGCAGTTAATTTACCTTGAAGATGGAAAGGAAGGAGTTTGTTTGGCTTGAAAGTGAGGAAAAGAAGATGTGGGAAAAGTTTTCCCTGATGCTGAGATAGAGAAAACCGCATATAATGAAAACTTTCCAAGGGTCATATGAAACGTTGGCTTGTTGAAAACTTGTAGAAATTTGTCTTAAAATTGCCCAAATTAATGCTAGTGTATACGAATACACACAACTATTATATTCCTTACTTAACTTATTTACTATCTCCTTGTAGGTGAGTATGTGTGTCATTTGATTCATTTTGCAAACCCATTCGGTCTGTCCAATAAATGTCGGGCATACACAATTTGACATCTGAAATATAAAATAGCATTAATGGTGCTGCTCAACGATATTTCAACGATGCCTGTCTCACAGTGAATTTATTAAAATAAAATATACGAGGGTTACTTATAAAATTATTTGAAAAGAAAACCTGTAAAACTGAGTAAATTTAATAACCAAGTCTGATTTCAATTCGTTGAGTTTGTAATGAGATCTAAAACTTTGGAAGAGGCTTTAAAAAAATGATGTCCAATATAAAAAATACATATTTAGGTTTCAAAATGTAAAAGTTAAATCTATAAATATAAATTATCGGATAGTAAATCGTTATAGTTTAATGGTGGATACTTGTTGAATGACCCTCGTGTTTTCTACATCAAACAATAAGTAGAAAAGGAGCAAAATATTTGTCTGTAATTCATTAAATGAAGCACCCACCCTTAAGCAATGCTGTTTCAACAGAAATAAAAATTAGGAATGGAAAAAAGAAGTTTCTGTTTAATTTGACATGCCGAAATGTCAAATTACATTTATGTGGATATCTCGAATAACCTTTGGCCCGACTAATTTTCGCTAATGCAAAAGGCGAGGCTGCAACAAAAAAAAACTAATAAAATGTACGTTTATCCTTGAAAAGGCACTCGAAAATGCGCGCCTAATGCGCTCACCAAGGATGCTGCCGATGATGATGATGGGAATGAGGATAATGACGATAATAATGATGACGATGTCAATGATGAAGGCAGTGGCTGCCAAATCCTGAGACCTTAATAAAGACAAGACATGAAAAGACCTTTTTCATATCCCGTCTAAAGAGCCATCGAATTTCAATTCAATTTAGCGAAGCCTGTGCCAAAGGTGCGAAAAAACTTCTATAGCATACTTTTTTTCCATTGAGGGGAAGGGGCCGCTTTGACTTGCTTTGCGATGAGTTATATACAATATTTGGGCGTAAGAAAAGGGTTGGAGGATAAAGATATTGATAGGCAGAGGGATTTTCGTATTTTGGAGAATTTCTCTTTAGTTTCTTTGGGTGTTTATTATATCACGCTTTGAACATAAATGCGTTAAGCACAAGCTCGCTTTTAGTTGGAAATTTCTTCCCTCCATTTTTTTGCTTCTGCCACGACAGGCATTGAACTACAAGCAAAGGTCCTTAGGCACACAGACACTTAGACAGACACCCACCTACACCCACACATATGAATACATCCCATGGCTTTAAGCTACATCGGCTCACTCGGAGGGCTTTGACTATTGAGAGTTGCCATTGGCAGCAGCAGCATTTGGCTTCAAGTGGTGCTCCCAGGCGCCAGGTTTATCCTTTAGTTTATATTTTTATAACTAAGCCACTTTTATGACAAAACAAAGCTCAACTAAAACACAGGTGAAAGGTGATAGAAAAAATGTATTAATAGAAAATAAAATTCGAAAACAGGGAAATATCTTAATTAATTTTTATACCCTTGCAGAGGGTATTATAAAATTGGTCAGATGTTTGTAACGCACAGAAGGAGACGTTTCCGACCCCATAAAGTATATATATTCTTGATCAGCATGAGAAGCTGAGTCGATATAGCCATGTCCGTCTGTCCGTCCGTCCGTCGGTGCGTATGCGTTTTACTCAGCCTAAAGGGGGGAGCCTGCTTTAGGAGGCTCAAAAAATTTAATTTTTTTTATTGCTTAAATCTGTTTCTAATATATCTAAGAATATTTCTGTCAATTTTGGAAAGACAATTCGAATTATTTTCGAAGATACATGCACTAAAAGCAGTCGAGTATACGAGCGTTCGGGAACTATTTTTTCCGAAAGTAAACTTTAAAGCGCGTTTTCTCGAGTTTTCATTTTCACAAAAAAAAGTATTCAACCAATCGTAAAAAACCAAATCTTATTACCTTCCCTGTGAACCATTAAAATTCTTGAAAAAAAATTCTAAACTATTTTTTTAGTAAAATTAAGTTAGGGTTTTTGGTGAAAAATTCAACTTTTTTTCAAATCTAAAAAAAACTTTGATTTTCGCTTTTTTTCGGGTTTTTTGAGGTTCACATATGTAGCAATATGTATTAATATTAAGTATATCTTACTCTTTCCCCAGTGCAATATGTTTAGAATTAAGTATATCTTACTCTTTTCTTTGTTACAAATTAGTTTTAAGTTTTATGCAGTGGTACAGTATGAGAAGCGTGCTGTCTCACTTTAAACAAAAGAACAGAGAGGTTCAAATAAAAAGAATGAGAGCGGCTCATTTTTAATGGAGAGCTCACCAGAGATAGACGTGTTTTACTCTTAGCTATAATTTAGCAAAGAAAAAATATATATTAAAAAACAATAATGGATTCAATAAATCCTGACGATTTTTCGAAGTCCCAGTTACAAATCTGGTGCAAAAACCTAGGTTTACCAGATACTGGCACTAAAAATGTGCTAGCCGAACGTTTAAACCAACTTAGCCCTGTAGCGAGAGGGCAACATCCAAAAGATGGAGCTGCTCCTAACGGAGGCCTAAGTAAACGCGCGGATCCCCATGAAAAAGATTGCTTGGAGCACCTAAAGAGCATTTTGTATTCATCGGACGATGGCGCCGGTCAGACGCAAAATTTCGAGGCAGACTTGTTCCAAGGTCAACAGCAGCAAGAAGTAACGGCAAACGAACAGAACGAAGCAGAAAATGGACAGACCGAAGCAGAAAATTATCAAAACGATGCAGAAAGCGAGACGCAGACAGAAAACGAGAGCATTACGAATGAACCGCAAGAAATATCAAAAGCAACAAATGAGAAGTCAAATGAAAAGAGCAACAACGGAGAGCGCAACGCAACAAATGAGAAGTCAAATGAAAAGAGTAACAACGGAGAGCGCAATGGAACAAATGAGAAGTCGAATGAAGAGAGCCAAAAAGAAGAAAACATAGTAAAGGACACTTTGGAAAAAAAGCTGGAACTACTTTGCAAAGAAATCGAACTGGTTCGTAGAGAGAACGAGTTTTTGCGTCTTGCTGGCAACCCTGAGTCTGGCCACTCAAGCAGCTGGCTGGCGACGAAGACAGGTGACCAGGTCTTGGCCAAAGATGTGAAAGATTTTGTACTCGATTTTGACGGTAATGGAAATGTTTATAGTTGGATATCTTCCGTGCTTCACTTGGAAAGATCATTCAACTTGAACGAAAATAATTTACGTTTGCTTGTCTTCGGTAAACTAAAGGGCAAAGCTTTGGATTGGATACACTCAAACCCTGAGTGTTTGTGTCAGCCTGTGAAAACCATATTCGATGCCATGGGAAAAGTCTTCGGATCAGAGAAGACCAATGTAATAATTCGAAGAGAGTTAGAGGCACGCAAGTGGTGCGTCGGCGAACCGTTCGTGAATTACTTTAACGACAAAGTTGGCTTGGCTGGCGGCTTTCGTTTGCCGGAGGACGAGATGGTCGAGTATATTGTTGACGGGATACCAGACCGTCACTTGCGAGAGATGGCTTGTATGCAGCGTTTTGGGTCTAAGGATGACGTGTTGGCAGCATTTGTCAACATAGTGCTGCAGCGGGAAAAACCTGTATCTCTGCCAAATGTTTCCGCAAAGAAGAAGCCCACATTCAGGTGCTTCAACTGTAACTGCCTGGGTCACCTAGCAGCCGACTGTAACAAACCAATAAGAGCAACTGGTGCTTGCTTTGGATGTGGTGAAATGGGTCACCGAGTGGCAGATTGCAGTCAAAATAAGAAGAAGCCCGCAGCAATATCAGTAAGTTCGGATAATATAAGAATTGTAAAAGTTCACATAGGTAATGATGTATTTTCCCTAGGATGCCTCATAGACTCGGGAAGCGCAGTTAGCTTAATTAAAAAGGAGTTCGTTTCAGATGAAATTAAATTGGAACCCGGTCCTGGACATACATATTTTGGTTTAAATAAAAGTAAACTTGAAGTCTTTGGAAGTATTTTATGTTACGTTGAAATATTAAATAAAAATGTTTACGTTCGACTACTGATTGTTTCCAACGAGTCTATGGGAAGTCCAATACTGTTAGGTAGAGATTTTATGAAAATATGCAAAGCTAAAATTGTACTGCATCTTGACGATGATCTGTGTAAAGAGTCAATGGCCGAAAGTATTAAGTTAAGCCATGACTTGAGCAAAGAAGATAATTTTGAAAACCAAATGCTAAATATTGATTGTGACGTGGTAAATTCAAAATATTCTGTTGGCAAAAGTTTAAGTTTCAATGAAACGACAATGTTTGAAAATATTTTTTCTAAATTTTATCTGGAAAGAAATCGACCAAATGAACCAAAGGTTAAATGCGAAATGAAACTCACAATCAATGACATAAGTCCGTTTAGCTGTAATCCAAGACGACTTTCTTATAGCGAAAAGGCTGAATTGCAAAAAATAATTGACGAATACTTAAGCAAAGAATATATTAGGCCGAGTGAGTCAGAATATGTTTCCCCAATCGTGCTCGTAAAAAAGACTACTTGTTAGAAGACAGGTCTGTGGAAAGAAATTTGGAGTCGGTACGAGCGAAAGCTAAAGAAAAAGAAAAGAAACTTCAAGAGTATAATGAATGTCTAGCGAATCGAAAAAGACGAGGGCCAAAAGTTTTTAAGCCAGGCGACTATGTGGTAGTTAAAAATTTTGACACCCACAAAGGGGTATCCAAAAAATTAGTGCCGAGATTCAAAGGGCCTTTTAAAATCGTTAAGTGCCTCGAAAATGATCGATACTTACGTGACGTCGACGGATTTCAGCAGTCGAAGATTCCTTATACTGGAATTTGGTCTATCGCAAATATGAAGCCATGGTTCAATTGGTCAGATGAAACTAATAAAGTTAACGTAAATATAGAGAAAGATGAAAATACGAATGAACAGATAAAAATAAATACAAACCTAAATGTAAATGAAAATTCTATTAAAGAAAAAGTCAGTATGTTAAGCAAAGAAATAAGTAAATTGGAAAGCGCTAAGAATGACAACAGTACACACAACTATAATACGAGAAGCAAAGGTCGTCATAAAGAAGACTAGGATCAGGTGATCCTTACTGTCAGAATGGCCGAATTGTAGCAATATGTATTAATATTAAGTATATCTTACTCTTTCCCCAGTGCAATATGTTTAGAATTAAGTATATCTTACTCTTTTCATTGTTACAAATTAGTTTTAAGTTTTATGCAGTGGTACAGTTCGAGAAGCGTGCTGTCTCACTTTAAAGAAAAGAACAGAGAGGTTCAAATAAAAAGAATGAGAGCGGCTCAGTTTTTATGGATAGCTCACCAGAGATAGACGTGTTTTACTCGCTATACATAGAAGGACTAATGAAAATTAATTATCCATGTAGAAAGGCTGAGTCCACTGGACCAGAATAAAATATACACTTCACACCACTTTGCTTTTATGTATGTATCTTAGCTTATCATTTTTATTTAATTATTAACAAAAGAAAAAGAAACCATCTTATTGAACACTTTTAATTTCACGAGACCAACACAACCTCTCCGTCCAGCAACTCAAGCTCTTCTCCCTCCCTCTCCGATTCACCATCTATCGATATCTATCCTACTAATATCGTTATCGGCATTCCGATAACATTAGAGGTTCTCACGCAATCCTACATTCGGCCATTCTACAGGCTCATTCGTCCCGAATGATGGATTCCACATCTTCATGTACTCCGCTACGGTATTGGTCCTATTTGGGCCCTCACCATCCCCAATCTTCTCCACTGAGTATCTACCATGTCTCAACTTCCTAACAATTTTATACGGCCCTAGATAATTCTTCTTAAGCTTCAGCCCTGCTCCAAACTGGGTACGCTTTATAGCAACCATATCGCCCACTTCGTATTCTGTTTCGGACTTTCTAAACTTGTTATATGACTTACGATTTTCTTCCTGTATTTTTGCTATATTATCTTTTGCTAATCTACGAATTTCATCTTTCTCCCGTTGCAACTCTATAAGTAATTCTTCCTCTAACTGGGACTTTAACTCTTGATCATATGTCGTTCTCATTTCAATACCAGTCAAAATTTTAAAAGGCGAGATCTTAGTACTCCGTGGTGGCGAAGAGTTGATGAACTGTTGTACCCTGCCAACGTTTTTATACCAGGACTTGGGTTCCTCTGCACATAACTTGGTCAATAGCGTTGAAACAGTCCTATTAAGACGCTCGACTTGCCCATTTCCACGGGGTACTCCTGTAGCAATAAGTAAATGCTGAATCTTTTGCGAGGTACAGTATTCTTTAAACATGTTGGAAGTGAAAGCAGTTCCTCTGTCAGTTATAAAACGTTTCGGGTTCCCGAATACTTCCGATTGTCTCTGCAGACGATCAACAACTTCTTCAGATCCTGTGCTCTTAGTGGGATATAGCCAGACGAACTTGGAGAAAGCATCTACTATGACCAAAACATGGTTATACTGCTTTTTTGTCGATTCCATGGGGCCTATGTGATCTAGGTGAAACGTTGTCAATGGCTCATCACCTTTGTCGATGACATTTAAAAATCCTTCCTTCCTTCCATGCTTCTGTTCGCTCACAATGCACTCCACACACGATTTGATAACCACCTCAACTTTGCTGGCAACGTTTGGTATATAATAATCTTTTTCTAGGAGATCTATGGTCTTCTTAATTCCAAAATGCCCCTGGCGGTGCGCCATAGTTATGATTTCTCTCTCCATTGCCGACGGTATAACTATAAGTTCTTTAATCGGGTCTTTGTGTAAAATATCATACTGCAAATAAAAGTCGTCATATGTCCCGTTTTCCAATACCTTTCTAACCGCATTAATCCATTCATCCAAAAGCTGAGCCTGTTGTATCTTGTGTCTCAGAGAATTTTCGAGCAATAAGCAATGAATTCTGCTTAACGCATCCACGTGTTTCATTTTAGTTCCAGGTCGATGTTCGATCTCGAAGTCGAAATCTTGTAGAAATATCGCCCATCGAGCCACTCTTAAAGGCACTTCTTTTTTTTTTAATCGTCATTGCGAATGCATTACAATCTGTAACGATTTTTATCTTCTTCCCAAGCACGTAAACCCTCCACTTTGACAAAGCCTGAATTATGGCGAGTACTTCCAACTCATATGAGTGATACTTCTCCTCTGCTGGTGTAGTCTTACGACTCATGTACTCCACAGGATGGAAATTCTGGTCTTCAGAATCAAATTGTAGTAACATAGCGCCATAACCATACATACTAGCGTCACAGTGAACTTCGGTTATACCCATCGGATCAAACAAACGTAATACTGGCGGATTTGACAAACCTACTTTTAACTGCCTAACGGATGCAAGTGCTTCTTCATTCATCATGAATGGTACATCTTTTTTCATCATATTCGTCAACGGCCTAGCGATTGTTGCAAAGTCTTTCACGAATCGGCGAAAATACGAAGTAAGACCTAAGAACCTTTGTAAACCCTTTTTGTCTCTTGGGATTGGGTAACTTTCCACAGCCATAGTCTTTTCTCTGGACGGTTTAATAGTCGAATTTTCAATTATGTATCCTAGAAAATTGACTCGCCTTTGTAAAAATTGACATTTTTCCCATTTAATTTTCAGTCCTGAAGTCTCGGCTAGATTTAATACTCTTTTCAGCTTATTTAATCCATCTTCCTCATCATCTGATGGTATGATAATGTCATCCATGTACAAAATAACAATCCCTTCATCGATAAGTGGCCTTAAGACTGCAAATATGTATCTCATGAATACAGCTGGCGAATTGGTTATCCCAAATGGCACGAAATTAAACTCGAACTGGCCGTTTTGAGTAACAAACGATGTAAACTTCCGTGAGCTTTCGTCTACGGGAACGTGAAAGAATCCATTGCATAAATCGAGGGTTGTAAACACCTTTCCTCTCTGCAGTTTATGCAAAACGTCGTCAATTAATGCTGTCGGAAAATTGTCTTTTATTATTTTCTGATTCAGCTTCCTGTAATCACAGCATAATCTTTTCTTGCCATCTTTTTTTGAAACTAGCACCACAGGAGATGAATACTCGGAAAAGCTTTGACGAACGATTCCAGCCTCCATCCATTCCTTTATCTGCTGATTCACTATCACTTGATCCTGATATGGTAAACGTCTTGGCCTTTGAGAAATTGGAATATCATCTGTTACCACAATCTTCATTTCCACTGGCGATATAGTAGGCTTTACCGGTTTATATGACTTCAACATTTCTAATATATCTGATTTTATACCTTCGTCTAAATGGTTGAGATCAATTTCCAGTGCAGCGTCTTCATCCAAGGTCATTGTCATAATTCTCTCAAACGTTGTCTGCAATTCAGAAATGTTTGTCTTAGTTTGCACTTCTCGGCTTATTGGCTTTGGTATTTCGTCTTCTTTGTGGAACACGATTCGTTTTCTTCCAATAGTAACATTCAAGTTCTCCAGAACATCATTTCCGATCACTCCTTTATACAATGTGTCTTTATCTCGAACAACATGAAAGTCTATTTCTACAGCGTTGCCATCTAACTCTGTTTTGATCTTGAAAAATCCCAGTGTACGAATCTTTTTTCCCTCCTACGCCAATTACCTCCTTGCATTCACGGTTTAAGTTAACCGGGTTTATTTCCTTATAAGTGCTCTCGCTAATGGTGGAAAGATCACTGCCCGAATCAAACAGAGCAGATAATACTCTATTGCCTATTGGAACGTCCTTAAAAGAACGATTAAACTTAAGTGTCATTTGTTGATAATTTGTATTATCCTTCTTAGTTTCTTTTGTGTTCCTTGCCTCACACTGATTAGCTTTGTGGCCCATCTGATTACATTTAAAACATTTGAAATCGTCTTTACAATTCTTAGCGACGTGATTCTTTCCTCCACATTTAAAGCATTTGAAATCCTCCAAAGTATTCCTCGATTGCAGCTTCTCAAATCGTGGTTTTGTTTTAGACTCTTGGTTGGAAGCATATTTCTCGTACATCGTTAGTTTCTCTCGTAATTCCTTCAAATCTCTCGCTTGGTAAAGAACGCTTTTATTCATTTTAGAGTCAGGGATACCCTCAATGATGTATTCGACAATGCTTTCCTCATCTAAGCTGCCTCTTTTGGCTATACTCTTCATTAGATAAAAGTACTCAACCAGACTCTCGTTGTATTTCTTCTTTCTACTCTCTAATTGCTTGTGAACTTCTTTTGCCGACAATTTAACAGTAAACTCATCCTGTAGCGCGCTCTTAAGTCCACCCCAACTTGTTAGACCCTCTTGACTATTTACGAACAACTTAGCCGCTCCTGTCAACAGCTGTCTACCATAGATAAATTTCTGAAGATCATTCCATTGTACTGTTACAGCAGTACCCTCAAAGTCTGAAAGCCATTCTAATACATCCTTTTTGTTGCTCCCATCAAACTCTGTCAACGAATCACGAATATCTTTTAAGGTGAACGCCATTGTCACTTCTCTCTCAACTTCTTCAACTTCGCCTTGAATACTGGTATTAGCTTCTGAATATAAGGATTGCTCGTTCGTGTCTAAATCAAAATATGAAATTAATCTCTCTCTTAATTCAGGTTTGTTGCCTTTTACACTTAAATTCAGCTCTTTTAACTTTTCTTTTAACCCTGCGACGGTCAGTTCGGTGATCTCGTTATACAACATGTGTAAAAATATTGATTACAAAATAATTTAAATTAGTGTTTAAATTAGATGTTAGTTTATATGATTACAAATATTCTAATTCCTCTTTGTTGAATTTTTCTTTCTTACTTATTTTCCAAAACTCGTAGTTCGTCTTTTCTTATTTCTCTTTCTCTAATTCGAAAATTTTAAATCTTATTTTCCAAAATTTTAAATCTTATTTTCCAAAATTTTAAATCTTATTTTCCAAAATTTTAAATCTTTCTTTTCTTATTTTCAAAATTTTAAATCCTCTTTTCTTATTTTAAAAATTGTAATTCATTGTTCTCTTATTTCACAACTTTTAGATCATCTTTTCTTTTTCCAAAATTTTAAATCTTCTTTTCTTATTTTTAAAAATTGTAATTCATTGTTCTCTTATTTCACAACTTTTAAATCTTCTTTTCTTATTTTTAAAAATTGTAATTCATTGTTCTCTTATTTCAAAACTTTTAACTATTGTTAGTATTAAAATAAATGTACTTGCGATGTAGCCCTGGTTATTTTACGTCTATGTTGTCCGTTTCTCGTGATCTTCTTTACGCAGTTGTCTTCTTACGCGTAGTTTTCCTTACGCAGTTGTCTTCTTACGTGTTGTTTTCCTTACGCAGTTGTCTTCTTACGTGTTGTCTTCTTTACGTCTTAGCTTCTTCTCACTCACACACACACAATGTTGGATGGATGATGCCTTCTGACTGTGCATGTAGTGGTGAATCGGGTCGTCTCGTCTTGATCTGGTACTCCTCGTATTAGCAGCCACTCTCCGAGTCCGATCTCTGCTCCAGGTTACTTCTTGGCTTGCCTGAATGATTGGATAGCGCCGAATCCAAGCAAGTTCAATTTTTCTCCTCGTTTTGTCCCTCTCTGAACAAATTTTTGTCGTCTTTCGTCTTTTGATGCTCTTCGTGTTCGTCTCTGAACAAATTTTCGTCTTTGGGAAGTTGTTCGTCTTTCAAATATTTTCGTCTTTGTTCTTGCTTTTCCTCATTTTGTTCCTCTCTGAACAAAATTGTCGTCTTTAAGCGTTACTCATCTTTTCATCTTTGTTGTTATTTCTCATGTGTTCGTCTCTTTTCTTGTCGGTGGTGAAATTAAAGCACGCATTTTATTTTGTCTCGCTTGCTCTCATGTTTCCTTATGTTGGCGTCACTCTTGCAATTACGCGCGATTTCTTCATAAAGTTTTCTCTCTCACTCGCTCTTTGTTACAATCCCGGTTGAGCCCCCAAAATGTAGGAAGGCTGAGTCCACTGGACCAGAATAAAATATACACTTCACACCACTTTGCTTTTATGTATGTATCTTAGCTTATCATTTTTATTTAATTATTAACAAAAGAAAAAGAAACCATCTTATTGAACACTTTTAATTTCACGAGACCAACACAACCTCTCCGTCCAGCAACTCAAGCTCTTCTCCCTCCCTCTCCGATTCACCATCTATCGATATCTATCCTACTAATATCGTTATCGGCATTCCGATAACATTAGAGGTTCTCACGCAATCCTACATCCATTTGATTTTTTTGTTTCACACAAAAATTGTGACCTACATTTTGCCCGCCAATTGGACACTTCAATTGCGAGTGGGCTGTATTTCGATATTTTAAATTTAAAAAAATGTTTTTTGTAAGTTTAAATATGTAATAAAATGATGTAAAAATTTCAATTCATTTGCTTGTTTTTTTTCTATCCTAAAAAAAAACACCAAAAACTGCCTTTTTTAGGCCTCCTAAGGCAGGCTCCCCCTTAAGAGATATCGGGCTGACATTTTTTTTTCTGTGCTTTTTATTATCCGGCGAAGATTAAGTATGAGAATTATCAGGATCGGACTACTATATCATATAGCTCCAGAAAAACATTTTCAAGGCTGAAAATACCCCAATTGTATTACTGGGCCACCATGTTATAAGTTAAATTGTTTCCAAAATGTTCTTCTGATTAAAGTTACCTTTTAGCAAGTTGATAACAACATATAGACAGAGAATGTGAAGAAACAGTAGAACCACTCGGACAATGCAAGTTTATAGCCAAAACTTTTTTTACACATACATAATAAAATAATAAAATACTTACCAGGAAAAGAGAATTATGTGGCAGACGCCCTTTCCAGAGTAAAAATATATGAACATCTTTTAGGTGAAGAAATAAGTAGTTCTAGAGCTACAATACATAGTGCTCAAGAAGTTAACGAAAACCTAATAGCCATTTCAGAAAAAACACCTGAATTTCTACAATCGTCAAATAGAATTCAATAAATGCAACGAAATAAATAGTGAATCAACGTTACTCACTATTTTCACAAAACGAAGATAGAAGTATCATATATAGAAATGACCAATCAGTTTGCTTAAGAAATTATTAAGGAATATTTATGCTCAAAAAATAACGCACTTTATATTCAAAACGACACAGATTTTCAAATACTTCAAGAAGCTTATCTTGAAATAATTAGCCCAGACAGCCAAACAAAAACATTGAGAACCACTTACAAATTAAAAGACATTCCCACTTATGCAGAATTCAAAGAAATTATTCTTAAAAACTACAAATCATTACTTCATCCAGGTATCACTAAAACTCAAAACTGGTTTAAGGAAAAATACTATTATCCAGACTATCAAAAATTAATTCAAAACTTCATTAATGAATGCCATATTTGCAATTTATCAAAAGCAGAAAACCGAAATACCAAATTATCTTTTGAAACCACCCCTAACGCTAGAGAAAAATACGTGATGGATTTCTATTTAATCGACAATCAACCATTTTTAACTTGTATAGATATTTATTCAAAGTACGCGACTTTAGTCAAAGTCAAAAGTCGAGATTGGCTTGAACCAAAAAGGGCAATCACAAAAATTTTTAACGATATGGGTAAACCCTTAGAAATCAAAGCAGATAAGGACTCAGCTTTCATTTGCATAGCTCTTCAAAATTGGCTACAAAATATTAAATATACTAATGTTCAACTTAGAGCATTTTACAGAATACATAGAAGACATAGAGTTAGGAATGCAGTTGACAAGACTAGGAATATTTAATCCAAAACTTTTAAACCATCAAGAAATATTTAACATAAATACAGAAAAACTTTTATAATAAAAACATCTACTTGGTTAAAATCAGACACAAATGAAATATTAATAATTTCGCATATACCTAGACAAATATCTAAAACATCGCTATTCAAAATTATATCCTATCCAGATGAAAATAACACTTTAACAGAAAATATTCAAGAAACTTACTATAAACCAAAAAACAAGAAATAAATGAGTGTATAGTTGGCATTATTACACAAAAACCAGCAGAATGCAAATACACAAAGATGTTCAAAACCAATTCAATTAGTTATGTAAAACCCAATATTATCGTAACTTGGAACTTGCCCAAAACAAATTTAAAACAAAATTGTAACCAAAATAAAATATTCATAGAAGGAAATAATATAATAAAAATCAAAGAAGCTAACATAGGCTATGCCGAAGTTTGTATACCCTTGCAGTCCTTGGTAATAATAATTTTACATGTTCAAAATTTGTTTCTTGCAACTCAATTCATCAATATACAAACAAAACAATTTTACTCTCATATATGTAAATTTCATAGCATACTCGATTTTTATGAAAATGTTTCTTCTAGTTCTTCTATTATATAGTGGTCCGATCCTTATGGTTTTCATACTTTATTTGTGCCGGGTAATAAAAACCCACGACAAAAAATTTCAGCCCGATAGCTCTTAAGACGGCTGAGTAAAACGCATACGCACAGACGGACGGACAGACGGACAGACGGACATGGCTATATCGACTCAGCTTCTCACGCTGATCAAGAATATATATACTTTATGGGGTCGGAAACGTCTCCTTCTGTGCGTTACAAACATCTGATCAATTTTATAATACCCTCTGCAAGGGTATAAAAATATACGACTGTGCAGTTAAATGAAATATCAATAGTAAATACATTACAAGATTTTACCCAAAATATTTATGTTACCAACAATGTAAGAAAACTAGAACCAATCTCTTATATTCATGCTAAACAAATCATTTCCGAAAAAACTGCGTATAACAAAATATTTAATATCATAACTACCACAACATTTATAATTACACTAATAAGTTTAACCCTATATTTATCTATTTCCCGCCTGAGCACAGGCTATTTTCTACGTGTTGGGGTAGTGATATATCCGCCACTCCATCCACTCACACCACTCAATTTCCCACTCCAATCACCCACATAACTTGACCCCCCCCTTTAGACTAGAAAACAGCGGATGTTTACTGCAACCGAGACTAAACAAAAATCCTATAAACAAATGTCCCCAAAAAATCTTCCAAGCGTGAGAACGCTTAGTAAGCAAAAATCAATAAGCCAATCAAAATCCAAATCCCTTGTCACCAGATCAAAAGCTCCCAATACTAATATCAAAAGCTTTTTTAACCGAACTTTAATCATATCTGTATGAATAATCATAAGTTAGTTCTTAAGACGTTTCAAAAAAGATCGTTTTTGAGTCTCACCAATCCAAATTTTTTTTAATTAATGAAAGAATTGGATTTATAACTATATATATATGCATATCAAGTATGGATACCCAAAGAGCCATAAGAAAAACATATGAAAGTGACCCATTTTTCAGTAGAAGAGTTCAGCACAAGGATAAACTTACTTAAGATCATTGGTCTCACGTATCAAAGTTTTTGATTAGACTAAGATCCAATTTGACAACTATTAGAGAAAAATTCGACCTCGATATTTCAATACCTAATATTCTCAATACCTCAGTAACAATTGAAACTGGTGAAGAACCAGAATCAAAAAGAAGTTATTAATATCGACCAAAAGGATTTGGAAGAAGAAGAAATAGATAATCTCACTATCCCCGCAATATTAATGTCTGATTTGGACGATTCTATAGATTCAGACACTAGCTCGAGTGTAGTTGAAAAGAAATTGATTACAATGGCACAGTCAAATACTGATTTTATGAACACTGCATCAAAGCTTATACCAGTATTTGATGGTAAAGCAGAAAACTTAACAAGTTTTCTCGATGCATTGGAAATTATAGAATCAATAAAAGGCGAACACGAATAATTAGCTATTTCAATAATAAAAACAAAGCTAAAAGGTGTCGCCAGAAACCTGGTCGGAAATGAGACAACTATATCAGAAGTCATTTCCGGACTAAGAAGCAATGTCAAAGGCGAAACTGTAGAAGTATTATCAGCTAAGCTGATGAATCTACAGCAACGCAACAAAACAGCTAACCAATATACTTCAGAGGTTGAGCAGATGACAAAAGCTCTAGAAAGTGCGTACATAACGGACGGACTACCCCTTGCGTTAGCCAGAAGATATTCTACACAGTTTGCAGTTAAGGCAATGACGACAAATTTCGCAATTGATAAGGTAAAACTTGTCATGCAGGCTGGTACCTTCAACACCATGAATATTGCCATATCCAAATTCGTAAACAGTTGCACGGAAGCAACTAGACAACCAAATACTGTCCTTTACTATGGAAATTATCCTCAGCGTGGTGGAAACCGCGGACGTGGAAATTCCAGAGGTAACTATCGTGGTCGTAATAATAATCACAACAACTACAATGGTACCAACTATAATAATAATGGAAGAGGTCAATAAAGAGGAAATAATCGAGGACGTGGTAACTCAAATCGAGGCCACAATAACAACAACAACGTGAGAATAGCCCACAATGCATCGGGAAACTCTCAAGCCCCTTTAAGTGCCCAACAGTAGAAAATGTAATGGTTCATGCAATTAATCTCAGTCAGAATATATTTGTCACTTTTGCTAACGTATGCACAGGAAAAGAACTGGTTTTTCTAGTAGACACAGGCGCAGACATTTCAATAGTCAAAGAAAATTCTGATGTCTATCATGACATAAACGTTATCTATATAATAGACATAAAAGGAATAAGTCAGGAGGTAACAAAATCAAAAGGTTTAACCTCTATTGAGATACAGACAACTAAATATATAATCCAACACGACTTTCATATCGTGGATTTACATTTCACTATTCCATGCGATGGCATATTAGGAATCGACTTCATAAAGAAATACAACTGTCAATTAGACTTCAAGCCGTCTGAAGATTGGTTTATAATCAGACCCGATAACCTTAAATATCAAATTTATGTACCAATAACATATAGTTCTGGCAACAACTCAGTACTGTTACCAGCAAGATCCCAAGTTATTAGAAAAATTCAATTAAATTCCCAAGAAGACAGTGTATTGATTCCAAACCAGGAAATTAAAGATGGTATTTACATAGCTAGTACAATAGCAACAACAAAAAATGCATTCATAAGACTACTTAATACTACAAATAGAGATCAAGTAGTCAATACAAATAACTTGGCATATGAATCACTTTCAAAACAAATAATGAAACTAGAGAAAAGTATGTATTATCTCAACTATCAAAGAACTTTCCTTCACAATTTAAGTCACAGCTCTCAAGCCTTTGCACCAAATACAGCGATATATTCGGATTGGAAACAGAACCAACCACTACAAATAATTTCTACAAACAGAAACTGAGATTAAAGGATGATGAACCAGTATATGTCAAAAATTGTCGAAGCCCACACAGTCAGGTGAACGAGATACAAAAGCAAGTCGGAAAATTGGTAACCGACAGAATAGTCGAACCTTCTGTATCTGAATATAATAGCCCATTATTACTTGTCCCCAAAAAATCATCTCCGACTTCAGATTCAAAGAAATGGCGATTAGTGATTGACTATCGTCAAATAAATAAAAAATTATTGTCCGATAAATTTCCATTCCCTAGAATTGATGCCATTTTAGATCAACTAGGGCGAGCAAAATATTTTTCGTGTCTTGACCTTATGTCAGGATTCCACCAAATTGAACTCGAAAAAGTTCAAGAGATATAACGTCATTTTCAACGAGCAACGGCTCGTTTCGTTTCAAGCGATTACCTTTCCGTTTAAAAATAGCGCCTAACTCATTTCAGAGGATGATGACCATTGCATTGTCTGGATTAGACCCTTCACAAGCATTCCTTTACATGGATGACTTAATAGTTATAGGTTGTTCCGAAAAACAAATGCCTAAAAACTTAACAGATGTTTTTGACAAATGAAGGGAAATGTAAATTTTTTATGCATGAGGTGACTTTTCTTGGTCATAGATGCACAGATAAAGGAATACTTCCAAAGGACAAGAAATATGACGACATCATGAATTACCCAGTCCCGCACAACGCGGATAGCGCTAGACGTTTTATAGCCTTTTGCAATTATTATAGATGATTCATTAAAAACTTCGACGTATATTCCAGACACATAACAAGATTATATAGTTCATAAAGATAGATATAGATTAAGATTAGATTTCATTCCTCGTCTAGTCATTGCTGTGGAAAATTGCCTCCGGTTGGCGTGTCGACTTCGACAGCAACTAAAACCTATTTCACTGCATTTTTAGGATATTTTTCTGTATTTTTTGTAGAACTTTCTGTCTTTTTTTTTTTGTACACAATTTGCATTTTTTGTGCTTGTGCATGCAAGAGGCCTGATTAACTACTTCCTTTAGTGTTCTTTGCTGCTTGAAAAGTGACACTTTCAGCTAGTTTTCGAGCTGGTTAAAAATAATTGTTTAAAGAGATAATTATCTGTCAAAATGTCAGATTTAAAATACCAGTAGAAGGAACACAAAAACTAATTCGAATCGATTTCATGAGGAGCTTGGCATTGCTGACAAATGTCTTATGTGAAGTGTGAACGGAAAAAGACTGATGTATACCATTCTCTTGGACAATTTTAATATATTTTAGAATATTAAGGTACGTTACCTAGAAGTTTAGACGGTATATAAAATATATAAATAAAATAAAATATATGTAGATATGATTAGCAGATGTCGTTAATTGCAGAATTTTGTTTCAGAGTCTTTCTTCTACCTAACTCTTGTTAACCAGTGCTCAAATACAAGAGAGTTTTGAGTTTTACCTGAAAAACATATGGACCAAACTCTCATAATAACATACATAGGTAATAGCATATATTAAAATTTTTTGTTGATATATGAATATCTTTGCTCATTTCATTTTCTTTATCGTTATTAAGTACAACATAAAAAAAAAAAAAAAAAAAAAAATAAAAAAAAAAAAAAAAACCAGAGGGCCGGGGATAACTTTCACGGCGTCAAAGTTTGTATACCCTTGCAACTTTTTTGGTAACTCTTTACTTACCTATTAGCCATCAATGTGGAAGAACGTTTTATCTAAAAAGGCTTATGTTTGCGAAAGAATGGCCTACAATCATAGGAAATAACGAAGATATTAATCATAGTCACTGTTTTCCACCGATCGTTCCTATGGGAGCTATATGATATAGTCACCCGATCTTGATCAAATTTGGCACAGTCATTAACAGATATATTAAATTAAGAAATGTTTAATTTATATATATATATGATTTAGTCACCCGATCTCGATCAAACTTGGCACAGTCATTAACAGATATACTAAACTAACAAATGTTTAATTTGAAAGCAATCGCGTTAAAAGTAACGAAGTTATTTACAAAAGTCACTGTTTGCGACCGATCGCTCCTATGGGAGCTATATGATATAGTCATCTGACCTTAATCAAATTTGGTACAGTAGTTTACAGGCGTAATAAACTCTCTAATATTAAGTTTCACGATAATAGCATAGAAAATAACGAAGTTATTGAGAAAAGTCACTGTTCGTGACTTTGGGGTTTGTATGGGAGCTATATGATCCGGCTGAATCTGAGATATACAACCCCTGCAGTATATACAAGCCTTCGTGCAAAATTTCAGCTCTGTAGCTCTAACGGTCTAGGAGGAGTTTGCGTTGATCCAGACGGACGGACGGACGGACGGACATGGCTATTTGAACTCGTCTCGTCATGCTGATCAAGAATATATGTACTTTGTATGGTCGGAGATGCTTCGTTCTATGCGTTGCACACTTCTGACCAAAATTAATATCCCCCTTTTTGCAAGGGTATAAAAATAAATAAAATTTGTTAAATTTATAGATAATAAGAATTAAAACGACTTCATGAAATTACTTTATTTTTCAAAAGGAGGGAGGTGTAGTATAGTGTATGCACATACGAGTTCTTATTACTCAACATAAATATTGAGCGGCAACACTTTGCCGAATAAGCATAGGGCATTGCCTTTGTCACTCAGTGACAGCGTGCCAAGTTATTGCACACATTTCAAGTGCAAACGTAATATGATATGCACTCATTGCATTCATCGCTTAGAGCCGGGTCAGCATGTTTCCCATACTAACCGCTAATATACATATGTGCATGCATAACTCACACTCTCTGCCCGTCTTACATATTGTTACTTTACTTATATATAATGTTTATATAAAACGGCTGTTCTGCCGCTGCGCCGACAGCTAGCAAGCCTTTAGCTAAGAGAACCAAATTCATACAATAAATGACATTCAATCAATCAACACCTACTGATAATACATGGCGACCGTGACTAGAGTCACAAGGAGCAGCGTATCGGAAAGATTGTGGCAACTATACCAGGAGGATATACAAAAAACGTCTGAGTGAGTAGAGTGTGCGTAATGGTACCTCCACAAGGAGGTCAGAAAAACAAAATTAACAAAAGAATAGCACACATAAAGTGGCTGCTATTTGCTCAATCAACACCGCCCGCATGGACGAGGGCGCAAAAACTTTATAATCAGCTTGAATTTTTAAAAGAGACTCTCCAAAATAGAGTACCACAAGTCACAACTCACTCAGCACATCAGATAAAAAGTTATAAAACAAAAAACCTTAACAAAACCGAATATTCTTAAGTTACTGCCGAAACAACCAGAAGTCTGCTAGACCGCCCCGGACCTCTCAACTCTGCGGCATGCATGAAGCCAAAGACCTGTGCGAAGACCGGCACCGGCTCCGCCTGAGCCCATAGGCCCAGGACAACAGCAGCAGATCAACAGCGAGAGGGGCAAACCGCCACTTTCGCCTGCGAAGGAGCGCCAGCCAACCGTTTGCGTAATATTCGGTTATTACTATTATGGGTATTATTTTATTTAAAGCTTCTAAACAATTACTTCTCCATCAAATTGGCAATCGAAAATCTACTTTGCAATTGAATTTTGACATTTTGTTTGTATTCACTAGGTTTGGTTATTTTTACAAATTGAAACTAATTAAAATGTGTGGCGAAGTTTTTGTGAAAGGGCTGGAGGCGGTAGCATAAAAACTTGCGTTATAAATTTCAATAAAAGGACATTTTTGGTATTTCCTTTTCGCCGTTGTTTGGTTTTGGTGTTATTATTCTTATACTTAATATTTTTGGTTTTTGGTTTTAGGTTTTGTTTTGGGTTTTTGTTTTTATTATTGCGTGACCTCGTTTATCGTTTATTATTATTTACTCCCTCTCCCTATCCTGGCCATGGGAGAGTAGCCTTCACGTTTTATTTTTATTTGGCCTGTGTGTGGGAGTCGCTGCCTTTAGTAAAAAAATACAAAAAAAAATGAGAAAATTATTCAAAAAAATTATAGCCCTTGTTTCACCCATTTTTAATATTTAGCCACGTTTTAATAAAAAAGGAAACCATCGAAAGGCGGAAAATGTTGAGCATATAAGGCAAGAAAAGGCAAAGCTAAATAAAGATTATGATTAGTTTTATTTCCCTGCATTTTGTTTTATACACAGACAAGATGGTTGACAAAGTTATATCAATAAACTCAATATATTTTAATAATTACGAGTTCTTTTTTCTCAGCTGCCATTCAAATAAATTTATTTACTGTTTGCTCTGGGCTTTAATATCGGACTAACTAACAATCTTTAAGGTCTTTAAATAGTGTTCTAAGATCATTTCAATATGTTATATAGGTCTCAAAATATGGCAATATAAAAATAAAAAATATTTCTTAATTTCCATCAGTTTTCTTGGCCAGTCAGTCATAAAAAAAACACCCATTAAATATTATGTATATACATACGTATGTTTTAATGAAAATATATTACATTTTACTCCCTCTCCCTATCCTGGCCATGGGAGAGTAGCCTTCACGTTTTATTTTTATTTGGCCTGTGTGTGGGAGTCGCTGCCTTTCGTAAAAAGATACAAAAAAAATGAGAAAATTATTCAAAAAATTATAGCCCTTGTTTCACCCATTTTTAATATTTAGCCACGTTTTAATAAAAAAGGAAACCATCGAAAGGCGGAAAATGTTGAGCATAAAAGGCAAGAAAAGGCAAAGCTAAATAAATATTAAAATTGTGTCAGCGGCCAAAGAAAGAGAAGACTATAATTAAGATTATGATTTTTATTAGTATTTACTGGAATAAACAAAGCACAATTAATGACAATTGTTTGGCCTTTGTGTGGGAGGCGCTGCCTTTCGTAAAAAAGATTACTGGACTAAACAAAGCACAATTAATGACAACGCTAATGGACAGCCAAGAAGAGAATATAAAACAAAGCAACAAACAAATATTTACAAAATATTATTTATTATTATTTCCAAGTTTTGTGCAAGAACAAAAAGAAATTAATTAATTCATGCATTTCGTTTACTGATTTATGACAAAACATTTTTTCAATTTGAATCCTCAGCTTATATTTATTATGATTGGAGACCATTTCTTTTTTTTCCGTGAGGATGGAAAATTTATGTTGCCAGTAACCGCAAAATGTTCATCTTCATTTTAGATTTCCTTTACTTCAGTTACGCCAAATGCTGCCTTGATTAGTTGATGTCATTTTGTTAAAGTACACATAAACACATATAGACTTGATGTGTATATCTGGAGATGTCATATATATATATATATATATATATAAATATATCCCTGTGGTGCTTTTGGCTAATTTGATAAATATGCTCGCGTTTATTCAAATCAATCAGCCTCAGTTGAGGTAGGGAGAATAAGAGAATGAGGACACAAGAGTAGTGAGTCATTGGCATCTTATCCAACTCCATCACCGTCAAAATCTCCTTCTCCTCCTCATCCCACTCCACCGCCACTCGACCTTCTCATCAAGTCTATGTCTACGACTATGTGCGTCTTGTGGCATATAAATTTTCAGCTGTGATCTCACACATCTCTATGGGGAGCTTTTGGCATCATGTTGTTGATGGCACATGCCAGAACCCAGAGATGCTTAATTAGTTAAACCTACACACAACTTAAGGCGATAGGCCAGTTTCCTTATCTTTTCTATTGCTAATTTATAAATATATCTATAATTTTTAGGGAAATTCCATTCCATTACTTACATAAAGTAACTTGCAAGTTAACATTAGTCTAATATGTGGTGTGAAGGTGCAAAGTAAACACCTTGAAATAACCTTATACATCAGTGCATCTCCTTTTCCTCCTCGCATTCGTTTTCCAAACAAAATTCTAGCAATCAACTAAACTGTCAGTGGGATAACATATATCCATTTCAATAGCTGCTCACAAAAACTATTTTACAGCTTGGCAAATACCAGAAAATTGTAACCAAAACTTAAGAACATTACAATTACTCGTAAATTGTAAAATTTATTGCTTTGACATGGGTGGAGTTGGAGATCACTTTAATGTAAATCTTAAACATTTTTTGGGGGGAATAAAACTGCAAAGAAAATTTCTGACACCAAAAATCTACGTATTAACTTTAATTATAGAAATCGTCAATAGGTCAATATTAAATAAATAATTTCTTTTTAAAATAGTCTTTACGAATTTCAAAAGAATCTACTTAAACTAATAATATTTTAAAATCGATTCACTGTTTAATGATATGATGCTGCCTCTTTATAAGTTTATATACGTTAAAAGCTTTCGAATGTGAAGATAATCTGAACGAATTTTTTCACCATAAATTAGAAATTGATAAAAATGTCAAATTTATTGTAGGAAACATCGCAAGATATATGTATGTTTATAAGTATAGCTGCGAAATATAATTTTAAAAAATTTTTGCTCATAAACTAAATATTTTTCCATGTATTTTCCAAAAGGGTTAATTGCATACCCCTTTGCGATTTTCTTGCCTTCGTCCATGTGAGAAAAACGCAATTTTTCAACTTCATGTACTTACTATCAAGAAGTAGAAGCGATGTTTGCTTTGCTATTTGAGATTTAAGATTTGGCAGCTGAGAAGGGGGAAAAACACTCCACACTAAATGTTGACAGCTGTGAAAATGGGTAATAAATCCACGTTTCATCTGCGGTTTTTAAAATTTGTCTTACAATTTCAGTATCTTAAATGGCAAAAGGGGAAATGTTGGTTAGTTTTTCGTGTGTGCATAAATAAATAAATTAGTGTTGAACTCATTAGGCAAATACGCATAAATTTGCCTCATTCCATACTTTATTGGCAATGTTTTTGAGTTATGTACGATTTTAAAGAGTCAAGAATTTAATTTACCTTGAAGATGGAAAGGAAGGAGTTTGTTTGGCTTGAAAGTGAGGAAAAGAAGATGTGGGAAAAGTTTTCCCTGATGCTGAGATAGAGAAAACCGCATATAATGAAAACTTTCCAAGGGTCATATGAAACGTTGGCTTGTTGAAAACTTGTAGAAATTTGTCTTAAAATTGCCCAAATTAATGCTAGTGTATACGAATACACACAACTATTATATTCCTTACTTAACTTATTTACTATCTCCTTGTAGGTGAGTATGTGTGTCATTTGATTCATTTTGCAAACCCATTCGGTCTGTCCAATAAATGTCGGGCATACACAATTTGACATCTGAAATATCAAATAGCATTAATGGTGCTGCTCAACGATATTTCAACGATGCCTGTCTCACAGTGAATTCATTAAAATAAAATATACGAGGGTTACTTATAAAATTATTTGAAAAGAAAACCTGTAAAACTGAGTAAATTTAATAACCAAGTCTGATTTCAATTCGTTGAGTTTGTAATGAGATCTAAAACTTTGGAAGAGGCTTTAAAAAAATGATGTCCAATATTAAAAATACATATTTAGGTTTCAAAATTTAAAAGTTAAATCTATAAATATAAATTATCGGATAGTAAATCGTTATAGTTTAATGGTGGATACTTGTTGAATGACCCTCGTGTTTTCTACATCAAACAATAAGTGGAAAAGGAGCAAAATATTTGTCTGTAATTCATTAAATGAAGCACCCACCCTTAAGCAATGCTGTTTCAACAGAAATAAAAATTAGGAATGGAAAAAAGAAGTTTCTGTTTAATTTGACATGCCGAAATGTCAAATTACATTTATGTGGATATCTCGAATAACCTTTGGCCCGACTAATTTTCGCTAATGCAAAAGGCGAGGCTGCAACAAAAAAAAAAAACTAATAAAATGTACGTTTATCCTTGAAAAGGCACTCGAAAATGCGCGCCTAATGCGCTCACCAAGGATGCTGCCGATGATGATGATAGGAATGAGGATAATGACGATAATAATGATGACGATGTCAATGATGAAGGCAGTGGCTGCCAAATCCTGAGACCTTAATAAAGACAAGACATGAAAAGACCTTTTTCATATCCCGTCTAAAGAGCCATCGAATTTCAATTCAATTTAGCGAAGCCTGTGCCAAAGGTGCGAAAAAATTTCTATAGCATACTTTTTTTCCATTGAGGGGAAGGGGACGCTTTGATTTGCTTTGCGATGAGTTATATACAATATTTGGGCGTAAGAAAAGGGTTGGGGGTAAAGATATTGATAGGCAGAGGGATTTTCGTATTTTGGAGAATTTCTCTTTAGTTTCTTTGGGTGTTTTTTATATCACGCTTTGAACATAAATGCGTTAAGCACAAGCTCGCTTTTAGTTGGAAATTTCTTCCCTCCATTTTTTTGCTTCTGCCACGACAGGCATTGAACTACAAGCAAAGGTCCTTAGGCACACAGACACTTAGACAGACACCCACCCCACACACACACATATGAATACATCCCATGGCTTTAAGCTACATCGGCTCACTCGGAGGGCTTTGACTATTGAGAGTTGCCATTGGCAGCAGCAGCATTTGGCTTCAAGAGGTGCTCCCAGGCGCCAGGTTTATCCTTTAGTTTATATTTTTATAACTAAGCCACTTTTATGACAAAACAAAGCTCAACTAAAACACAGGTGAAAGGTGATAGAAAAAATGTATTAATAGAAAATAAAATTCAAAAACAGGGAAATATCTTAATTAATTTTTATACCCTTGCAGAGGGTATTATAAAATTGGTCAGATGTTTGTAACGCACAGAAGGAGACGTTTCCGACCCCATAAAGTATATATATTCTTGATCAGCATGAGAAGCTGAGTCGATATAGCCATGTCCGTCTGTCCGTCCGTCCGTCCGTCGGTGCGTATGCGTTTTACTCAGCCACCTAAAGGGGGGAGCCTGCTTTAGGAGGCTCAAAAAATTGAATTTTTTTTATTGCTTAAATCTGTTTCTAATATATCTAAGAATATTTCTGTCAATTTTGGAAAGACAATTCGAATTATTTCGGGTACTATTTTTTCCGAACGTAAACTTTAAAGCGCCTTTTCTCGAGTTTTCATTTTTGGGATTTTCCAAAATTGGCGGGCAAAATTACAAAAAAATTCTTGAAAAAAAATTCTAAACTATTTTTTTAGTAAAATTAAGTTAGGGTTTTTGGTGAAAAATTCAACTTTTTTTTTTCAAATCTAAAAAAAACTTTGATTTTCGCTTTTTTTTCGGGTTTTTTGAGGTTCACATATGTAGCAATATGTATTAATATTAAGTATATCTTACTCTTTCCCCAGTGCAGTTTAGAATTAAGTATATCTTTTCTTTGTTACAAATTAGTTTTAAGTTTTATGCAGTGGTACAGTTCGAGAAGCGTGCTGTCTCACTTTAAAGAAAAGAACAGAGAGGTTCAAATAAAAAGAATGAGAGCGGCTCAGTTTTCATGGAGAGCTCACCAGAGATACACGTGTTTTACTCGCTATACATAGAAGGACTAATGAAAATTAATTATCCATTTGATTTTTTTTGTTTCACACAAAAATTGTGACCTACATTTTGCCCGCCAATTGGACACTTCAATTGCGCGGTGGTGCACAAAAAGTAGATGAAAGTGGGCTGTATTTCGATATTTTAAATTTAAAAAAATGTTTTTTGTATGTTTAAATATGTAATAAAATGATGTAAACATTTCATTACATTTGCTTGTTTTTTTCTATCCTAAAAAAAAACACCAAAAACTGCCTTTTTTTAGGCCTCCTAAGGCAGGCTCCCCCTTAAGAGATATCGGACTGAAATTTTTTTCTGTGCTTTTTATTATCCGGCGAAGATTAAGTATGAGAATGATCAGGATCGGACTACTATATCATATAGCTCCAGAAAAACATTTTCAAGGCTGAAAATACCCCAATTGTATTACTGGGCCACCATGTTATAAGTTAAATTGTTTCCAAAATGTTCTTCTGATTAAAGTTACCTTTTAGCAAGTTGATAACAACATATAGACAGAGGATGTGAAGAAACAGTAGAACCACTCGGACAATGCAAGTTTATAGCCAAAACTTTTGTACACATACATATACGACTTAGCAGGACAACTTCTTTTCTTTCCTTCATGTATTGAAAAGTTTCTTGTTTTTTATATTTCTTTGAGTGAGACTTGTTGCTGTGAAATTTCCTAATGTTTTGCCAAGAACTTTTTCGGTCGACGGGGTGAAAACTACCAGAAATAAAATTTGTTTTATTTTTGTTGCTTTTCTTTCGGTCATATCGTTTAAAGTAATGAAAGTTTTGAGAGGGGCAAGGGTCTGAATAAACGTTTTCGATTTCGCCGCTTTTACAAATTGGCATTAATTAATTTTCAATGTTTTTTCGTTTTATTCTTTTGGGTTAGGCACTCTAGTGGAAATTGCATTTTTATACCCTTGCAAAAAGGGTATATTAATTTTGGTCAGAAGTGTGCAACGCATAGAACGAAGCATCTTCGACCATACAAAGTATATATATTCTTGATCAGCACGACGAGACGAGTTCAACTAGCCATGTCCGTCCGTCCGTCCGTCTGGATCAACGCAAACTCCTCCTAGACCGTAAGAGCTACAGAGCTGAAATTGCACGTAGGCTTGTATATACTGCAGGGGTTGTATATCTCAGATTCAGCCGGATCGGACCACTATATCATATAGCTCCCCTACAAACTCCAAAGTCACGAACAGTGACTTTTCTCAATAACTTCGTTATTTTCTATGCTATTATCGTGAAACTTAATCTTAGAGAGTTTATTACGCCTATAAACGACTGTGCCAATTTGATCAAGATCGGATGACTATATCATATAGCTCCCATCGGAACGATCGGTCGAAAACAGTGACTTTTGTAAATAACTTCGTTACTTTTACCGCGATTGCTTTCAAATTAAATATTTGTTAGTTTAGTATATCTGTTAATGACTGTGCCAAGTTTGATCAAGATCGGGCGACTATATCATATAGCTCCCTTAGGAACGATCTGGCGAAAACAGTGACTTTTGTAAATAACTTCGTTACTTTTAACGTGATTGTTTTCAAATTAAACATTTCTTAATTTAATATATCTGTTAATGACTGTGTCGAATTTGATAAAGATCGGGTGACTATATCATATAGCTCCCATTTGAACGATCGGTGGAAAACAGTGACTTTGATCAATATCTTCGTTATTTCCTATGATTGTAGGCCATTCTTTCGCAAACATAAGCCTTTTTATATAAAACGTTCTTCCACATTGATAGCTATTAGGCGTTCGAAGTTAGCCCCGGCCCTCTGGTTTTCTCTTGCTTTTGTTTTAATGAAAAATATTTAGCAATTTGTAAAAGGGCTAAGAAATGTTGATATTATGTCTGGAAGAAGAAGAAGAGAGAATAAAGTAATTTTAATGATTTTTTGTATGCTTTTTTGGAGTTTTGTATTAATACAGCCGCTCTTTTTTGTTCATATGGTCGGAATGGTCATAAAAGAAGTTCTGTTCCTTTTTCCAACAAAGTTATTCAAAAAAAGTAAACCAAAACCTGTTTCACTGTAAGTTTTACAATTAATTATTTAAGAAACATTTGGTATTTTCGAAGTGAAACTTTACAGCCACACTTTTTTAAGTTTCAAACAAACCCTTTCGTTACTCATTCATTAGCTTATCAAAACGTATGATTTAGTTACGAATACATGTACATACATATAAGATTATTAGACCTAGTAGGTGACACAGTGGAGACGTACTGATATCTACAATTCTGTTGTTCTAGAGTTCGAACCCCAAAGTAGGCGGATTTTCCCCCTGATGAAGCAATACTGAAAGGAAGTTCCGTCGGGGATAATGGAAACGATTGTGGATTACGAATAACATATAAGATAATTGGTCTTACTATTAAACAAATTTGCCAACACTTGACTCCTGGCTTAAACTTGGGTGCTTTAATTTAATTTAAATCCCACAACAAACTCAGTTAAATATCATTCCACTTGCTGGAATAAATGTTTTTTTATATATCCAAAAACATAATCTTCTTGCAACCCCTTCGCTAGCTCATGTCCAAGTCCTTAATACATTCGTGAAAAAAAGGGAGGAGAAAAAGTTGCAAACACAACATTTTCAGTATAATCTTTCATTTCTCTTACACGCTTCTCATATAAATAATTCCTTTTCATTATATTTTTTTTTTTTTTTTTTTTTTGATTTTTGTTGATGTTGGACGAAATGGACCGTTACTTGCCCGTGTATCTTGATCTCGTCGCGGAATAGTCGGTCGTCTGCCCACATGAGGAAACGGTGGTTTCTGCGGGGTCCATCCTGACGTAATACCGCCACCCGATCTCGGATTCGTCTATCGGGGGTGTCGACGAGCGGAGGTGTCCTCCGGCACATAAATTGCCGTAGATCAGCGCAAAGGGCCTCGAGACGTTGGTATTTGGCTGGCGTGGGTCGGCGGGGTAGCGGTGTCTTTGGCTGGGGCGAGCGATGGTCGAGAGCGGGGCCCGGAGAGATCTAGGGCCATCTCTTTGTCGACGTTGTCCGACGGCGTTTCGCTGAACTTGACGGTTGTCAGGCGAACACCTGTGCCCGCAGGGGGGCTTATAGGCTCATACACGGGCCGCAGAGGGGTGTCCGGCATGGCTGCTTCCACGACTTCTGGAGATTGGCGTCTCTCCAGGCGCTCACAAACGGTCCGCGGAGGGGTGTCCGGTGTGAGCGGAAGAGACGATCGTCTCTTCCGGGCAGGCTTGCCCCACCGGGCCGGTGGATATCGGCGGATCCTCTATCCGAACGGGGCCGGCAGACTCCGAGGGTCCAATGTCTTGTACCAAAGGGATCGACAGCGCGCTCCGGTCGGGCAGAATCTGCATCTCGTTGAGCCTCGTCGGGTGGTTTTCGGTAGCTCTTTCTTGATCAGCACGACGAGACGAGTTCAACTAGCCATGTCCGTCCGTCCGACCGTCTGTATATGTACATACTGCAGGGGTTGTATATCTCAGATTCAGCCGGATCGGACCACTATATCATATAGCTCCCCTACAAACTCCAAAGTCACGAACAGTGACTTTTCTCAATAACTTCGTTATTTTCTATGCTATTATCGTGAAACTTAATATTATTGATTACGCCTATAAACGACTGTGCCAAATTTGATCAAGATCGGATGACTATATCATATAGCTCCCATCGGAACGATCGGTCGAAAACAGTGACTTTTGTAAATAACTTCGTTACTTTTACCGCGATTGCTTTCAAATTAAATATTTGTTAGTTTAGTATATCTGTTAATGACTGTGTCGAATTTGATAAAGATCGGGTGACTATATCATATAGCTCCCATTTGAACGATCGGTGGAAAACAGTGACTTTGATCAATATCTTCGTTGTTTCCTATGATTGTAGGCCATTCTTTCGCAAACATAAGCCCTTTTTTTTAAAAAATGTTCTTCCACATTGATAGCTATTAGGCGTTCGAAGTTAGCCCCGGCCCTCTGGTTTTCTCTTGCTTTTGTTTTAATGAAAAATATTTAGCAATTTGTAAAAGGGTTAAGAAATGTTGATATTATGTCTGGAAGAAGAAGAAGAGAGAATAAAGTAATTTTAATGATTTTTTGTATGTTTTTTGGAGTTTTATATTAATACAGCCGCTCTTTTTTGTAGATATGGTCGGAATGGTCATAAAAGAAGTTCTGTTCCTTTTTCCAACAAAGTTATTCAAAAAAGTAAACCAAAACCTGTTTCACTGTAAGTTTTACAATTAATTATTTAAGAAACATTTGGTATTTTCGAAGTGAAAATTTACAGCCACACTTTTTTAAGTTTCAAGGACAAACCGTTTCGTTACTCATTCATTAGCTTATCAAAACGTGTGATTTAGTTACGAATACATGTACATACATATAAGATTATTAGACCTAGTAGGTGACACAGTGGAGACGTACTGATATCTACAATTCTGTTGTTCTAGAGTTCGAACCCCAAAGTAGGCGGATTTTCCCCCTGATGAAGCAATACTGAAAGGAAGTTCCGTCGGGGATAATGGAAACGATTGTGGATTACGAATAACATATAAGATAATTGGTCTTACTATTAAACAAATTTGCCAACACTTGACTCCTGGCTTAAACTTGGGTGCTTTAATTTAATTTAAATCCCACAACAAACTCAGTTAAATATCATTCCACTTGCTGGAATAAAATGTATTTTTATATATCCAAAAACATAATCTTCTTGCAACCCCTTCGCTAGCTCATGTCCAAGTCCCTAATACATTCGTGAAAAAAAGGGAGGAGAAAAAGTTGCAAGTTTTGACCGGACGAAATGGACCGTTACTTGCCCGTGTATCTTGATCTCGTCGCGGAATAGTCGGTCGTCTGCCCACATGAGGAAACGGTGGTTTCTGCCGGAGGGGTGTCCTGGTGTGAGCGGAAGAGACGATCGTCTCTTCCGGGCAGGCTTGCCCCACCGGGCCGGTGGATATCGGCGGATCCTCTATCCGAACGGGGCCGGCAGACTCCGAGGGTCCAATGTCTTGTACCAAAGGGATCGACAGCGCGCTCCGGTCGGGCAGAATCTGCATCTCGTTGAGCCTCGTCGGGTGGTTTTCGGTAGCTCTTTCTTGATCAGCACGACGAGACGAGTTCAACTAGCCATGTCCGTCCGTCCGACCGTCTGTATATGTACATACTGCAGGGGTTGTATATCTCAGATTCAGCCGGATCGGACCACTATATCATATAGCTCCCCTACAAACTCCAAAGTCACGAACAGTGACTTTTCTCAATAACTTCGTTATTTTCTATGCTATTATCGTGAAACTTAATATTATTGATTACGCCTATAAACGACTGTGCCAAATTTGATCAAGATCGGATGACTATATCATATAGCTCCCATCGGAACGATCGGTCGAAAACAGTGACTTTTGTAAATAACTTCGTTACTTTTACCGCGATTGCTTTCAAATTAAATATTTGTTAGTTTAGTATATCTGTTAATGACTGTGTCGAATTTGATAAAGATCGGGTGACTATATCATATAGCTCCCATTTGAACGATCGGTGGAAAACAGTGACTTTGATCAATATCTTCGTTGTTTCCTATGATTGTAGGCCATTCTTTCGCAAACATAAGCCTTTTTATTTAAAACGTTCTTCCACATTGATAGCTATTAGGCGTTCGAAGTTAGCCCCGGCCCTCTGGTTTTCTCTTGCTTTTGTTTTAATGAAAAATATTTAGCAATTTGTAAAAGGGTTAAGAAATGTTGATATTATGTCTGGAAGAAGAAGAAGAGAGAATAAAGTAATTTTAATGATTTTTTGTATGTTTTTTGGAGTTTTATATTAATACAGCCGCTCTTTTTTGTAGATATGGTCGGAATGGTCATAAAAGAAGTTCTGTTCCTTTTTCCAACAAAGTTATTCAAAAAAGTAAACCAAAACCTGTTTCACTGTAAGTTTTACAATTAATTATTTAAGAAACATTTGGTATTTTCGAAGTGAAAATTTACAGCCACACTTTTTTAAGTTTCAAGGACAAACCGTTTCGTTACTCATTCATTAGCTTATCAAAACGTGTGATTTAGTTACGAATACATGTACATACATATAAGATTATTAGACCTAGTAGGTGACACAGTGGAGACGTACTGATATCTACAATTCTGTTGTTCTAGAGTTCGAACCCCAAAGTAGGCGGATTTTCCCCCTGATGAAGCAATACTGAAAGGAAGTTCCGTCGGGGATAATGGAAACGATTGTGGATTACGAATAACATATAAGATAATTGGTCTTACTATTAAACAAATTTGCCAACACTTGACTCCTGGCTTAAACTTGGGTGCTTTAATTTAATTTAAATCCCACAACAAACTCAGTTAAATATCATTCCACTTGCTGGAATAAAATGTATTTTTATATATCCAAAAACATAATCTTCTTGCAACCCCTTCGCTAGCTCATGTCCAAGTCCCTAATACATTCGTGAAAAAAAGGGAGGAGAAAAAGTTGCAAGTTTTGACCGGACGAAATGGACCGTTACTTGCCCGTGTATCTTGATCTCGTCGCGGAATAGTCGGTCGTCTGCCCACATGAGGAAACGGTGGTTTCTGCGGGGTCCATCCTGACGTAATACCGCCACCCGATCTCGGATTCGTCTATCGGGGGTGTCGACGAGCGGAGGTGGCCTCCGGCACATAAATTGCCGTAGATCGGCGCAAAGGGCCTCGCGACGTTGGTATTTGGCTGGCGTGGGTCGGCGGGGTAGCGGTGTCTTTGGCTGGGGCGAGCGATGGTCGAGAGCGGGGCCCGGAGAGATCTGGGGCCATCTCTTTGTCGACGTTGTCCGACGGCGTTTCGCTGAACTTGACGGTTGTCAGGCGAACACCTGTGCCCGCAGGGGGGCTTATAGGCTCATACACGGGCCGCAGAGGGGTGTCCGGCATGGCTGCTTCCACGACTTCTGGAGATTGACGTCTCTCCAGGCGCTCACAAACGGGCCGCGGAGGGGTGTCCGGAGACGATCGTCTCTTCCGGGCAGGCTTGCCCCACCGGCCCGGTGGATATCGGCGGATCCTCTATCCGAACGGAGCCGGCAGACTCCGAGGGTCCAATGTCTTGTGCCAAAGGGATCGACAGCGCGCTCCGGTAGGGCAGAATCTGCAGCTCGTTGAGCCTCGTCGGGTGGTTTTCGGTAGCTCTGGTGACCCTTGCTCCCTGATGGTCGCTCGATATGGATGTCCGTCGGGGTCAACTCTACGCGGCAAAGCCGGACAGGGTCTTCCGGTGGACTATCGCCTGTGGGGGGGGACGGGCATGACAGGGCCGTGTTCCCTTTCCCATACGGCCATCATCTCTTCGACGATCAGGGCTATATCTGCCGCGCGATCGCCGTCGTCTTCTCCTTGCTGTGACATACTGTGAAATATAAAGTGCGTTAAAACTACCCTACATTCTGAATGTACTAACGGGCCCCTATGAGTGCGGTTTACAAAAATGCTGTGATTAAAACTAAGATACAATGTTTTAGATAATTCTTGCCTAGCATCGGCGCGAAGAACCCCTCTTTAGAAGGGAAAGGGACGTTCGGCAGGCGCACCCACCAACAAGTGGTCCCCCTTGAAAGATCTTTAATAAGTGGCCTCGTGCGGTCCGCGGCCACGAGATGTCCCGAGGCCAATGTCTTCAGAAAGAAGACCAAGTTCTGGTGGTTCGCTGTCGTCGCTATTGAAGGCCTTTAAGTCAGCCAGACCGGCGGTACGTCGTTCACGCCCCTGGGCTTCTTGTAATCTAACGACGTTGCTGGAAAGAAACTTGATTATTTTATACGGGCCTTTATACTAAGGCGCCAGTTTGGCATTGAACCCTTCGTTGGCATAAGACAGCACATGTTGCTTGAGCATGACCATGCTCCCGATGTTTGGACGCCAATCGCGTCGCCTCAGGTCGTAGTATTTCTTTTGATTCTGGGTCGCGTTTAGTTGATTCTCATGTATGAGCTTCAAAATATCTTCCATTCATCGGATGCGCTCTTCAGGGCTAGGGGGTTCGTTACCGGCGACATCCGTTACTTGGTCATAAAAAGCGCCGGGCATACGGGGTTCCCGACCTAATATGATGTAGGCTGGACTGAATCCGGTGGCGTCGTTGACGCTGGAGTTGATCGCTAGTGTTATTTCTGGAAGCCATTGATCCCAAGTGTTTTGCCCATTCTCCAGGTATTGTGCAATCATGGTTTTGATGGTTCGATTTGCGCGCTCGGTGGGATTCTGCTGTGGAGAATAGGGGGGCGGTATGCTGGAGTATAATTCCGCACGTTTTGCAGAAGTTTTTGAAAAGCTTGCTAGTGAACTGGGTACCGTTATCGCTCACGAGGTTGCGAGGATTGCCGAATCGGGCCCAGATCCTTTCCCGGAATGCCTTCTCCAAAGCGGCTGCAGTGGCCTTACGAAGTGGTACCATCTCGACCCATTTACTGTATAAATCCAAGAAAACTAGTAACATCGTATTACCTTGCTTAGAACGCGGAAAAGGCCCGATAAAGTCAGTACACGTGAGCATTTTGCCCGCTGGTTTCATTTGCGCCGGTTTAAGCTGCGAGCAGACGAGGCAGCATCTAACGTAACGCGCGACATCTCTGAAGAGGCCAGGCAAAAAGTATCTTTGGGTCACTCGCTAAGTGGTTTTCCTGATTCCCAAGTGGCCAGCCGTCACCACATTGTGACATTCCGATGTCGTCAGAAGGACCAAGTTCTGGTGGTTCGCTGTCGTCACTATTGAAGGCCTTTAAGTCAGCCAGACCGGCGGTACGTCGTTCACGCCCCTGGTTTTCTTGTAGTCTAACGACATTGCTGGAAAGAAACTTGATTATTTTATACGGGCCTTTATACTTAGGCGCCGGTTTGGCATTGAACCCTTCGATGGCATTTCTTTTGATTCTGGGTCGCGTTCAGTTGATTCTCATGTACGAGCTTCAAAATATCTTCCATTCCTCGGATGCGCTCTTCAGGGCTAAGGGGTTCGTTACCGGCGACATCCGTTACTTGGTCAATAAAGGGCGCCGGGCATACGGGGTTCCCGTCCTAATATGATGTAGGCTGGACTGAATCCGGTGGCGTCGTTGACGCTGGAGTTGATCGCTAGTGTTATTTCTGGAAGCCATTGATCCCAAGTGTTTTGCCCATTCTCCAGGTATTGTGCAATCATGGTTTTGATGGTTCGATTTGCGCGCTCGGTGGGATTCTGCTGTGGAGAATAGGGGGCGGTATGCTGGAGTATAATTCCGCACGTTTTGCAGAAGTTTTTGAAAAGCTTGCTAGTGAACTGGGTACCGTTATCGCTCACGAGGTTGCGAGGATTGCCGAATCGGGCCCAGATCCTTTCCCGGAATGCCTTCTCCAAAGCGGCTGCAGTGGCCTTACGAAGTGGTACCATCTCGACCCATTTACTGTATAAATCCAAAAAAACTAGTAACATCGTATTACCTTGCTTAGAATGCGGCAAAGGCCCGATAAAGTCAGTACACACGGTATCGAACGACTCCGCGACTTGACGGGTGAGCATTTTGCCCGCTGGTTTCATTTGCGCTGGCTTAAACTGCGAGCAGACGAGGCAGCATCTAACGTAACGCGCGACATCTCGGAAGAGGCCAGGCCAAAAGTATCTTTGGGTCACTCGGAAAGTGGTTTTCCTGATTCCCAAGTGGCCAGCCGTCACCACATTGTGACATTCCTTTAGTACTTGGTGTCGAAATTCTAAGGGGACGCATAGTTTCCAAGGTGTAGAATCGTGGTCATCGGGGTGGGAGTCTCGTCTGCGATAAATCTGGCCGTTTTCGAATATATAGTCTGAGAAATCCGCAGGGTGCTCCGTGACGTGCTGCCGCATCTTTAGCCCCCATTTGCACTCCGGTTTTACAACTAGTAAGTTGTGCCCAGTGAAGTACATCCAAAGGTTGACGCGATAAGGCATCGGCACCTCGAACTCGTATTGTTGCAACTCCAACGCCCATCTGGCCACGCGCCCCGTGGGATTTTCTATCGAGTTTAGCCATTTAAGAGCTAAATTGTCCGTTATCGTCGAAGCAATAGCCTTCCAAATAGCAACGATACTTCATGATGGCCCAGACTATCGCTAGGCATTCTTTCTCAGTAGTCGAGTAGTTTTCGTCCGCCTTCAAGAGACGTCGACTAGCGTAAGCAATGACTCTTTCTGTACCGTCGATGCTCTGAGTGAGCATTGCGCCGAGGCCAACATCGCTGACATCAGCCTGTAAGCAAAACTTTACAGCGAAATCTGGACAAGCTAGGTAGGGGCAGTGGTGAGACGTGTCTTGAGTACATCGAACGCCTGTTGTTGCTCTACGTTCCAAAACCAACTTAAACCTTTCTTTAACAAACTTGTGAGAGGTTGTACCGTGTCGGAGAAGTTGGGTACGAACCGACGATAGCAAGAGGCGATACCGAGACATCGACGTAACTCCTTGACATTGGTTGGTGGCTGAAGGTTACGGATAGCTGCTACCTTTTCAGGGTCGGTATGGATACCATCCTCGCTGACAACATGACCTAGAAATTGGATCCGTTTCTTGAAGAAAGGACACTTGTCTCGGTTGATCCTTAAATTGGCTTGTCTTAGACGTCGGAAGATTCAAGAGGTGAGGGGGCCTAAAAAAAAATCTGAAGGCGAAGAAAGGGTGCCCTTTGCGGAAAAACAAAAAAAAAAAACCCCGGGGGGGGGGGAAAAAGAAAATAAAAAAAAAAAACCCCGCCCGGAAAATGAAAAATAAGGAAAAAAAATAAAAAAAAAAAAAAAAAATATTTTAGAAAAAAGGGGAAGGGTATAAAAAAAAAAAAAAAAAATTAAAAAAAAAAAAGGGGGGGGGGGGGGGTTTTTTGGTTTAAAATTTTTTTTTTGGGATAATACCTCTGCTTCATGGGTCGATCGTGCTTCAATACAATGACATGTTGTGCTATTTGGGTAACGCCGTTTAGCACGTCGAACTTAGTGATTTCCGCGTCAAGAACCGCTTGAAGTTCCGGCTCTAGTGTCTCCTGTTCCATACTGGATGATTGTTCTGGCTTTAAGTCCTCGTCACGGGTCTCAGCTTCTACTGAGGCTAATCGGGCGTCCACCTCGGTTACCGGTTCCCTTTTGCCGCCGGGCAGGCGGAATGGGTTTTTACGGACAGCGTCAGGTGTTGTAGGCGGCAAAACTGAGCCTGCTTGACATACTGGTTTGTTGCTATGCTGAGAGTCAGAGGTATCCTTGGGCATAGCGGACGTTTCTGCAGGATCCAGTTGATTTATATGAACATCCGGCTGCGTTGAGTTGGATGCGGTATTTTTTTAGGAGGAGGGGGTTTTTGGGCTGAGGTCCTGGTCTGGTCCCTCCGTCTGGCCCAGATTGAGACGGAGGTTTGGCCCGTTTCCCGAACGACGGCAACATTCGATGGTACGTACCCCCCTTCGTCCGCATTGCCAACAGAACAATACACGGGGCTTCGTGCATTCTCGTGCGAAGTGACCAGCTCCCGCACATTTGCGGCAAGCTGTACTGGTATCCACTAGTGCTTCGGAGAGTTGACATATAGCAGTCCCGTTTAGGCTGGAAGACATATGACCCAAGGGCTTATTTTGAACGGCGTTGCTCCTTTTCCAAGAATGCGCTGAGTCTTCGCTGCCTTGCTCCAATCGAATTGTCTCATAATTTACCACCAACTTGTTTAAGCCGGGTAACGTTTGGAAATCATTTCGTCGGGTATACAGCTTGTAGTCGGGTAAAAGATTTTCGTAGACCCTGTCGAGTTCCTGTAACGTCGAGTAATGAGCTCTCTTCATCATCAACAGGAGGTCTACTAGATACTCCTTGTATGGTTCCTAATGGCGTTTCTCAAAATAGCGTGGGGGTAGAAAGAACTCTAAGAATTCGGAGTTGAAGTCGACCCATGTCATCTCCGGATAGCCGGTGGATTGCCACCAGCTTTCGGCCCGTCCGGTCAATAGGATGGCTATCATCGGAGGCAGTGTCTCCAAACTCAAACGGTAAGTCGCGGCTCGAGCCTCTATTTGCTCTATGAAATAGATAGGGTCGGTAGATCCGCTAAAGGGAATTCCGCATTTAGTTATACGTTCCACGATCGAGGCATATCTGCCGGTAGTACGGCCTATCATAGATTCATGGACCCGACTCCGCTCACTGGGTTCGATGTTAATCTTTGATCCAGGCATGCCGAAAGGTGTCGGAGAACCGGAACGAGAACCAGAATGCGATTCAGAACGATAGTTGGTGTCCTGTGGCACCGGTAGTTGAGAAATAGTTCCTTCGGGAGTAGGCGACGGAGCTCTGGACTGTGGCTTTACATCTAATTTCTTGTCCCAGGCACTAAATTGGGCTTCGATTTCTGTGAGTCGACTCAATACCTCAGGATCATGATCCTCCCTTGAGGCGAACTCACGGAACCGATTTCTTAGTTCTTCCACTATTCCACCGGTATCTAATCCGAATTCGTCACAAAGGACCTCCAACTCGGCTTTGCGACGATGATTTATCCAATGAACGCCCATTGCTAGTATGTTAGTAAAGACTCGGAGTCGTAATATAAGCGATAAGCAACCGAAGGATATCGGAGTTCGCCCAGTAGGCTACGCGATACGATGTAAGGATGGCTACGGTAAACCGATAGACTATGATATAGATGTGCAAATTGACCAATGCGTATATATTATTTAATTTTTTATAAATTCTGCAGGGGAAGGGTCAGAAAATATAAAAATATATATGTTTGTTCAAGGATAAGTAAGTAACGGTGACGCGTAAATGGGAATTATCGCCGCTACGGAAACTTTCGAGGTGGTTTTTGGTTTAAATATTTTGAACAAAATCTTTGCAATGATTCAAATATATATAAGAAAGATCTTGCCTGTGGATAGATTTCGATCCAGTTTGTTTATTTGAAATAAGTAAATCCTTGAATGTAGGATATAGTTATTGGTGACGTGGTAGCTCCTCCCTCGATGTTGTCCAAAGAAAATAAACGTTTACTCCGATTACTGTTTAGAATATCCTTGAGAAAAAAGCGGTTCTTGCTGCCGAATTTCCTCTCCGCGACGCGTCGACGCTGCAGCCGTATCAAGACGGTAGTAAGAAAGAGAGGGAGGCGGCGATCGTAAGTAATGCCTAGCAGAAAAAAGAACTACAGTTAGTTTGAATATTGAGATATTTAATGTGCCCTCCATGGAGAGAACAACCTCCCGACAGCGGACGCTGCGCTGTATGTCGACGCTAAAGACACCATGAGAAAATCGAAAGTGAAAGAGAGAGACGGCGATCGTGACGCGTGCCAAAGCACAAGACGCATCGAATGTTTTCACCGTTAGGACATAAGTAGGCAGAGCAAGGGTAGGTTTGAACAGAGAGCTAGAATTAGGAGAAAATCACTTCGCCAGTAGCCACGGGAGTAATCAGTCACATTGTGAAAAAGTGAGTGCAAACCAACAAGTGTAACAAAGTATAACCAAGACTAGAGACCGACTACCAGAGAGAGATCCTTCAGGAATAGCAGTTGAGCCCATGACCAAAGTTCCCCTTTGTTTTTACTTGAGTGCGGTAGGGACCCAGATTTTCAAATATGTTTGGGATTAATTAATTATTAATAAACATTACAACATGATCATTTAACCTAAACCGGCATTATTTCTTTATTCGGCACTGAATTTTTGTATACCCTTTCCCTTTCCTTTCCCTTTCCTTTCCCTTGCCCACTTAACTATTTGAGTGGAGCCAAAGGATCAGCGGACTTCGGCAGGATGAGTTATTCTCCTGCAGTCGAAGTCAGTCGCTGGTCTCTAGGCTCAGTCACTCAAGGTGAGGAGGCAACGGATCTTGGCCAAGCAGGCTTCGCTTGGCAGACGAGATCAGTCGTTGCAGTTCCTCTTCACCATCCCTTTCCCATAACCACACTAACATTCCCTTTCCCGATTCCCTTTCCCGTCCATGAGGCAACGGATCTTGGCCAAGCGGGCTTCGCTTGGCAGACGAGATCAGTCGTTGCTACTCCTCTTGGACTCTCCTCCTACTCCTTTCCCTTCCCTTTTCCTCCTTTCATGTGGTCTCAGTCCCCAATCCTAATACTCGTCAAGGTCTCCAGATCAAATAAATGTTCTGTAGACTGGACTCTGGGACTGAGAGTTGTAGATATATATATATATATATATATATATATATATACATATATGAGTCCACACATGGGTAAAAATTTTATGTGTCTATTCATTAATATATATATATATATCGGAGTCAACACAGAGGCAAAAATTATTTTTTTATATATAAATTAAACACTTCCTTCACTCACGGTATAAAAAAATACAATTTTTATTTAAAGTCACTTTATAATTACAACTTAATGATAACTGAAAGATTCTGACTGAGTGAATTCCGCGGAGCTAAAGCGAAGTTTACCGGATGGTTTGGACTTAGGCTTAAGACTGACTTTCTATGATTTGATTATGTTGGATGAAGGCTTGGATAATTGACGTCGTCGCAGGCGGCGGCGTTGGCTGAGTCCAATAGTCCACTAAGAGCGTGGGACCATTCTTTGTTTACACAAGTGCTCAGGACCATTCTTTGTTTATTGCCGAAATTTGTGGAGTGATTCTGGGTATCAGGCTTGTTGTTTATCCTAACGATCGGACTGTTACTGGGGATAGGCGATCATGCGACAAATTGGCATCTCACGATTGAGTGGGGTGACTTGTTGTTTATCCTAGCGATCGGACTGTTATTTGAGACAGGCGATCATGCGACAAATGGGCATGTGACGACTGAGTGGGGTTGACCGATGGGAATTGCTTGTTATGATGAAATAGGATCTGCCAATGGGCATGTGTTGACGGACTTGGGTTTTATGGTATAAGTACTTGACTCCTTGTTATCATAGAAGTGCTTAACTCCTCCCCCTTTAAGTGCGGACGTCCTCGGTCGCAACAAAATATTGAACTGGCGCGATTGAGACTTCCATTGGTGGACCATGGTTGCCTGTTTCGTGGCTGCAGAATTTTTTGATGATGTAATATGTTATCATTGCAGTTGCCAGAAGGGTTAGAATAATCCAGCTTGACGAAGACATAATCAAGTTGTTTCTTTGGATTCTCTCCAGATTATTAGTATTATTGATGTGTAGTTCCTTGATCATTTCCAGTGATAACCTTTCACCTCTTTGCTGCTTATCTGATAGTAATTGCAACAGCGGCGGTTGAACCTCGACTTCAAAGCGTGTCCTCACAATATACCAGGAGTCTTCTATGACGACTGTCGCGTTTTCCGCTTGAATTATGAAGGTGCCTTCTAGGGTAGTGTTTTCTCTATTGATGTTGATGTCCCCTTGAAATTGGTTCAGCAGCAAGGTACCGGGCATTATTTCCGAATGGGATTTTACGTGCTGGTTGTTGATGACCTTACATTGTGGATTCCTTCTTTGCAAGTAGGCTCCTACACATTTACTGTTTTCTAAATTAGTCAGATCTTCCAGTTTACAGATTGTCCTACCATTATGAATTTTACATTTATTCTTATTGATTAACCCGAAGTATTTCTTGTTACATTTCATGATATTCTCATAGTCTATTTCTTCTATAAATTTTTGATATTTAATTGGTATTGCAAGGATTTGTTTACAAATTTCATTAATTACTCTGGGTAGCCTAACAATATAAAGGAGTGATTTACCGTCTGAGGCTATGCTGACCTCGGCAAACTCTATTAGTTCTTCAATGTTTACAAATGTTAGGCTCTCTTCTTTAATTGTGTCAATAAAATCTATTTCACAGAGGACAGTATTAATGAGTTTACGGTATTGGCCTTAGCCCAATCAATTGCGTGAATAATATTTGTTATTTCTTCTCTTAAAAGACTCTATTTAAATTTGGTTATTTGAATTTCTTCTGACTTATTATTGTATTCGGGTTTACCTCTAATCAGTATGGTATTAGGTATCTTAATTAAATCGTTTATCTTATTTTCTATTAGATTATTAATAATGACCTGCCGATTATTGTTTTCCAATTGTTCATTGATCTTATCTACCACAATCTTATGATCCTCGTGATCAGCTGTGCCCGCTAACCATTTCCAAGCCGTGCCAAGTATATCAAGCGATCTTTTGTTTCTGAATTTTATCGGCTGAGGCCTCCTCAATTCGTTCTGTATCCGAGTTATCTCATAGGCCAAAAAAGGTTGATACGGACTATCTCATAGGCCAAAAAAGGTTGATGAATTCTTAACGACTTCTTTTAGAACGGATATGTCCATTTGATATTTTTCTAATTCGATGACGTGAATGATTTTAAACGTTCCGTTCTGGCGCGCGGCTAACCCGGTTTCCAACATGAGCACTCTTGACTTAGTATAGTCTAGTATGGTTGTGTGACCCCAGCAAAGTGGTAACATGAGCAATCTGTCGGAAGAGGATGTTTATCAATACTTCAAGTGGTTTTTATGAACTATCCTTCCTGACCTGGTTTTAATCTTGGTATTAAGATCTTCGGCTACTATTTCTTTTTTATATCTAGACGTTGGTTTCGAGCCTAGCCGTTTATTAATCCTAACGTAGATGATTTCACCTGGATCGTAGATTTTGACGGTTTTTTTTGTTTTATTATGGTACCCTAGGTCCTTATTTTGCTTCTATAAAATGGTTTCTGAAATCTTTTCCCTTTCAAGTGCTAATTTTTCTGGATTATGGATTAAATTTGTTCCAAAAAATTCTTCTATTGGCTTTTTGTTGGTGGTACTATGGATGGTTTTATTGTATTTGTCAACGGCTTTGAATATTAAATCCTCGAATTCCATTTCGGGGTGCTCTAGCTTCAAGCATCTCATTATTTCTGTATATGTTGAATGAAATCTTTCTACTTGGCAGTTGCTAGAGGAAGTATATGGTGGAGTAGTGTGGACTTGTATACCTAACTGATTATTCAAAAGAAATTTTATTGATGCAGAATTTAAAGCCTTTTCGTTATCCATCACCACGGTTTTTGTCATACCGAAGGCTATTAACAACTCACGTAAGGGTACTTTAAGATGTTCTGCTGCTTTTAAGTTTATGAGTTTAACTTGCGCGTATTTAGAAAATTTGTCTATTGCGGTTAAAATAATCATATTTTGGGTGGAATATAAATCTATATGAATAATTTCACCTGGATATTTCGGAATAGGGGTTGGTTGTATTTCTTGGTTCGGAGGGTGTCTTTGGTATTTAGAGAGTTTGCACGTTTGGCAAGAGTTTACTATTGCTTCTATCTTTTTCTTCATACTGGGGAAAAAATATTCAGATAAAATTTGTTTTTTATTTTCAACGAAATTTCTATGTGGTGTTCGAGGTGTTCTTTTATTATGATATCTTGTTGTTGACTCTGATCATGGACATCTATAGTTTGAATATGCGTGAATCTTGCCTTGTAATTCCTAAAATGCTCTGGAAATATTTGTTGAATTTTTCCCATGATACTTTCGGAAGTAAAAATACCATTAACAATTCTAGGATCCATTTTTTCTTTCAAGATGGTTACAAGATCTTCTTCGGAATAATTGCTTGTCACTATTGTATGTCTATGATATGTAGGGAACGGTATTTCAAAGGTAGTGGATTCGTTATCACCAGTGAGGATAAACAATTGGTTTTTAAAGACATTGATGGGGATTTCCATTGCTGGAATGAGTTCATGACCTGAGCTTTCATCACTATGGGCTGTAGCTGACGTACTGCTAGCATTTATGCAGGTAGGGTTTCTAGAGAGTGCGTCTGCTCCCACATTTGAGCTACCCGGTTTATATTTCAACTCGAAGTTATATTCCTCCAGGTAACTTTTCCATTTCTTCAGCTTTGTGTTGTTATTTTTCGGGCTGAGAGCATAAGTGAGAGTCTGGTGGTCAGTGTAAATGATGTAATGGGTCTACCGTTCTGTTCTAGAGAAGCTCCTAATGCAAAGTTTGAAGCATCAGTGGTTAGATGGAACTCTTGTTTAAAATCAGGGTATGCTAACAACACATCTTGTGATACTAGTGCATTTTTTACTTTCTCAAAGGCATCGAGTTCGGCTTCACCGAATCGGATTTCGATCTTGCTAGAGACATTCTTTTTAGCTCTGCCATGTTCTCCTCTCAATAACGCCGTCAAGGGTCTAGCTAACTTAGCAAAATCTTTGATAAATCTTCTGTAATAACTAGCTAATCCCAGGAAGGACCTTAGTTGTTTTAGGTTCTTTGGTATGGGGAACTTTTTAATGGCTTGAATTTTCTCTGGATTGGTTTTAACTCCTTCCCTTGAGATAACTACGCCTAGGAAATCAACGATGTGTCTTAGGAATTTGCATTTATCTACTTGAACCTTCATATTTGCTTTGGACAAGGTAGAAAATACTAGAGCTAGATGTCGGAAATGCTCTTCCTCAGATTTACTGAATATTATTATATCATCAATGTAGACACAGCAAACTTTTCCAATGAGGTCTCTCAAGATGTCATCGAGAGCTCTTTGGAATATTGATGGGAAATTTTTTAGACCGAAGGGGAGTCTTGTGAACTCGTATTTCCCTCCATTTACAGAAAATGCCGTTTTTTCAATATCAGATTCCTTAAGGGAAATCTGATGAAATCCACTCTTTAGATCAAGAACAGAGAAATACTTATTGTTGCCCAACTGCGCAACCATTTCTCCGATTTCGGGGATAGGATACTTATCCGAAACTGTAACTGCATTGAGCTTTCTGTAATCAATGACCATCCTATATTTCTTATTCCCAAGACTGTCGCTCTTTTTAGGGACTATCCATACAGGAGAATTATAGGGCGACCATCTCGTAGTAATTTTTGTAGCTGGTCTTCTACTACTTCTTTGAGAGAAGCTGGGTACGGATAATGTTTGGTGTAGACTGGAGTGTCTGTTGTCGTTCGGATTTCTCCTTGGACATTAATAGCATAAGTCAACTTCTTATTTGGGTCTGCGAAAAGCGATTCGTACTCCTCTTTGAGTGCCTTTGAGAAACCCTAGTTTCTGCTGATTGGTGAGCTCCTCTGATTCGATCGTATGGACCTGATGAGCTCGCATCTGCTTTACTTTAACAACGTGAGAGTTGTTGACAAATAATAGATCTTTCCCTATATCAATAATAGCGTTTAATTCTCTTAGTGTGTCATTACCTAGAATGGGACGGATTCAAATTAGGAAATAAGAAGAAGATTATAGGTTTGTTGGGTTCGTTAAATAAACCCAAATGGATACGGCTGTTGATTAAAATGCTACCACTTAAGGTGTTCGCGTAAAACTTGTGTTCATTTGTTTTGACGTTTTTGGCTATTTCTGGTTGGACATAGTTTTTGTTGGAGCCGGTATCTATTAAAAAATTCCCGGACAACAAAGTACGGCAAAGAGGAACACTTTAACCTAAAAAATTAACGGTGTCCTCAATTTGTGGCTGTTGAGGTTCCTGTGATTGTGATTTGGCTTCCTCTTTATTCTGCGGGACTAACTCTGAGTTGTCCCCTTGTGAGGTAAAATATTTCTCCTGCTGTTGATATTCACGAACCTCAGAATATGGGACTAATTCGTAAAGGTCTTCTTGGCCTTGGTAAGCAGACTGATAATCGGACATATCAGAGTAATGCTCTTCTTGAGGCGGTATGGTGATATATTGTTCACCTGACATACCGGTTTCGATATGAAATTGCCTCTGTACTTTATTGGGAAAATTTCTGGTGGACTGGTTGACTCTTTTGAGAGCAAATTGTTGTGGTGAATTAGCGTTTGGCTTGTTCATGTAGTCAACTTTTTTTGTTAGAATAGAACCGTCGACATCCATAGGAGTTGGTGCCGGCTGAGGCTTCGGGGCAAATGGCCTCGGTGGTGCATTGAAAAACATGCGGTTTTTCGTTTGAGGGAATTTATTTTGGGGAATGAACACGTTTTGCATTGGTTTTTGATTATAAAAGTTGTTGATATTTTAAGGTTTGGATGGAATTGCCGGTATGTATGATTGTTGAAGTTGCAAGTTATTTTTTGCATGATGCAGGGGTTTTGGTCCTACTGGTGGACGAGTGTCACGATGGCTGATAATGTTCCTAGCCCTTTTATTGTCCAACATCTCGCACAATTGCAATGCATGCCTCAGATCTCTGGGTTGAGATAAGCTCATTCTATCTGAGAGATGAATTTATCTAGAGCCCTATCTCTGACCTGTTTTGCCATGGCTTCCATAGTCTCGGGAGTATAACCCAGTGTTTCGATTTGGTCTAGTATTAACGACATCTATTGGTAAACGGCGAAGTAAAATTGATGAATGGATGCGCCTTTCTGGGTCATGGTGAATAGCTGATATTCTAAAGTGCTTAAATCTCCTTTGTCTGAGTACTCAGATAACAGACACTGAGAGATTGCACCCCAATGTAATGCGGTGCGATATACTTTCAACAGTGTATTCGCATGGCCTGTAATTTTGCCTCGAATGGTTACCAGAATTGCAAAGTATTTGGGTGTTCCCTGAATGGGAGCATACAATTCCATCAAACGTGTGGCGGAAGCAAACCATGTTGAGAATTCTTCACGACTACCTGAGAATTTGTCAAGATTTTTTACGATATCTGGCACTTTGTCTAATTCATGCCAGTTATCCTGGACGCTAGCTGTCTGGTCCCTAAAGGGAATGTGTCCTGGCTGGGAAAAATTTAATTGTTTCACTATTTCCTGTAGCTGAGATGACAAAATTGTTTGGATAGCTACATCTAATCCTTGTATCGACAGTGCCTCTATTCTATTTACGGCTGCTGCACCTGAGGTGGATGCTGTCGGAGCATCGGAAGCTGCTGCCTGACTACCACCCTGCTGGAGGACTGCTGCTTTAACCCAGTTGTCATTAGTCATTTTGGAAAAAATATTTCGAACCAGGTTTCTTTCAAGGAAATAAGTGTTACGATATCGCGAATATTATGACGTCACGAACGATATAATGCCGCGAAAATTGGATTTTAGTTTATATTGACAAAGGTATAGCGGTATGTCCGCTAATCTTGGTGGAAATGGTTTTTGGTACCTAAATACTTAGTTTGTGGTATTATGCAAAATTTTCAATATTAAATGATTATTCTCTTTTTTACAAAAAAATATTTTTTTTTTTTTAAATTTTCAATTATTTCTTTCCCTTTTTTGGGATTACTTATTACTAGTTTCTTTTTCAATTTTTGATTCTTTTTTCTTGAGTGAGAAAAAATTTAATTAAGGATTTTATAAATATTTTAGCTTGTGTTTTTCTTTTTTTCTTTTTAAATTTAAACTTTTGGTTTTGGTTCACAAATTTTTTCTCACTGTGTTTACACAAATTCTTTTTTCTTTTCTTGATTTTCTTTCACTTAGAATTATTTTGCTTAACTTACATTATTAATAACATCTTCGGTGCTTGAACTGATCGGCTTGTAGGAGGGCTCGCTTTTCCAACGTTGAAGGTACTAACGCTCCTGGGCAAACACGTTTGGGTTATCAGTTTTCCTCTGAACGGATCTTGGAGGAAATTGCAGCGATAAATTTGACCCTGTCTGATTCTTAGTGTAGTTCAATATAGTGTTTTTATTTCGTTGACACTTTAAGGCATTTAACGCGTTTTCTCGGTCACGACCACTGATATCTTTCACTAACACTCGATCAAGTTTTATTTAGCAGGGTCCCTGCTCGGGCGCCAATTAAACACTTCCTTCACTCACGGTATAAAAAAATACAATTTTTATTTAAAGTCACTTTACAATTACAACTTAATGATAACTGAAAGATTCTGACTGAGTGAATTCCGCGGAGCTAAAGCGAAGTTTACCGGATGGTTTAGACTTAGGCTTAAGACTGACTTTCTATGATTTAATTATGTTGGATGAAGGCTTGGATAATTGACGTCGTCGCAGGCGGCGGCGTTGGCTGAGTCCAATAGTCCACTAAGAGCGTGGGACCATTCTTTGTTTACACAAGTGTTCCGGACCATTCTTTGTTTATTGCCGAAATTTGTGGAGTGATTCTGGGTATCAGGCTTGTTGTTTATCCTAACGATCGCACTGCTACTGGGGATAGGCGATCATGCGAATTGGCATCTGACGATTGAGTGGGGTGACTTGTTGTTTATCCTAGCGATCGGACTGTTATTTGAGACAGGCGATCATGTGACAAATGGGCATGTGACGACTGAGTGGGGTTGACCGATGGGAATTGCTTGTGATGATGAAATAGGATCGGCCAATGGGCATGTGTTGACGGACTTGGGTTTTATGGTATAAGTACTTGACTCCTTGTTATGATAGAAGTGCTTAACTTATACATATATCGATATATCGATCGTGTAAGTGGGTATGAGTGTCGCTGACTCTCGTGTCAGTGTGCGCTCACGACACGAATCGCAGAGATTGGCCTGAAAGTGTCGGGGTTTGACAATTACGTCACACATTTCCTCCAAGACGTACATATACGTGAAGAGGTGACTCATAGACATTGACACAATCGTTTTGTTGTTTTGTTGAAACCAGTGAAACAAAAGCGACATTTTAAACAAAAAAAAATATATTTACATACAACACGCACACATTCATGCCCTGCTATGGTAGAAAATCGGCAGAGTCTCGGGCAGGGTTTCGACAGAATTATCAGCAGAGTCATCAACAGAGTTCTCGACAGGATTAATAGCATTTTCAACAGCATAGTTCGGAGGGAATTATTAATGAAGTTAACTACTGAGTTACCGACAGAGCTAACGATAGAGTCATCAACCGAGCCATCGACAGAGTCACACATGGAAATCAGTTTCAAAAAAAAAAAAAAACATAATAATATATATATGTATTTATAACACGCTCAAAGCCAGGTCATGCTAAGGAAGAATATCGGCACAGTCGCCGGCAGGGTTGCTACCGAATTATCAGCAGAGTCATCAAAAGAGTTTCCAACAGGATTAATAATTTTATTAACAGCATAGTTCGGAGAGAATTATTAATGTGGTCAGCTACTGAGTTACCGACAGAGCTTGCAATAGGGTCGCCAAAGGAGCCATCGACAGAGTCGAATATAGGAATTAGTTTATTAAAATAACATTTTACAGAAAAAAAAAGCTAACGTTACCAGAAGCACATAGAACGAGTCTAGGAGCCTCTCTCAGAGAACCATTAGTGAGGTTGTAACCTACCGCATTATGAGTTAAACGGGACTTGGGCATGGGTAACTTAAAAATCCGCCAATCTCACCCAAAGCAGCAGCAGAAGTCACAGCAGCGGTAACAGCAGCAGAGGAAAAGAGACAGAAGAGTGACTATTTAAAACCAAGCCTATGCACTGGCAAAGTCAGTCAGTGTTTGGAACTCAACAAGGAAACATCGAAAAAATTGCTTCAATCCGGAAGGATAGCAACTGGACAAGGATCATTATCAGGACTACTCACCAAAACAAGGATTAACAACTGGACAAGGATCAACAACCGGACAAGGATCAACAAGGACATAGGACAAGGACATTCATCGCCAAGCTGAACAAAGCTTCAAGGACCCAACGGAGATTAATGCAAAGGACATCAGAAAATTCGGCAGCAAGGACCACTATTTTCTCAAGGATATTCTAAACAGTAATGGGAGTAAACTTTTATTTTCTTTGGACAAATAAACAAACTGGTTCGAATTCTACCAACAGGCAAGATTTTTTTTATATACATTTGAACCATTGCAAAGATTTTGTTCAAAATATTTAAACCAAAAACCACCTCGAAAGTTTTCCGGCGGCGATAATTCTCCTTTACGCGTCACCGTTTCTTACTCTTCTTTGAACAAACATATATACATTTTTTATATTTTCTGACCCTTCCCTTGCAGAATTTATTACGCATTGGTCAAATTGCATATCCACATCATAGTCTATCGGTTTACCATAGCCATCCTCTATCGCGTAACCTACTGGGCAAACTCCGAGATCCCTTAGCTGGTTATCACTTATACTACGACTCCGAGTCTTTACTAACGTTCTAGCAATGGGCGTTCATTGGATAAACTATCGTCGCAAAGCCGAGTTGGAGGTCCTTTGTGACGAATTCGGATTAGATACCGGTGGAATAGTGGAAGAACTAAGAAATCGGTTCCGTGAGTTCGCCTCAAGGGAGGATCATCATCCTGAGGTATTGAGTCGACTCACAGAAATCGAAGCCCAATTTAGTGCCTGGGACAAGAAATTAGATGTAAAGCCACAGTCCAGAGCTCCGTCGCCTACTCCCGAAGGAACTATTTCTCAACTACCGGTGCCACAGGACACCAACTATCGTTCTGAATCGCATTCTGGTTCTCGTTCCGGTTCTCCGACACCTTTCGGCATGCCTGGATCAAAGATTAACATCGAACCCAGTGAGCGGAGTCGGGTCCATGAATCTATGATAGGCCGTACTACCGGCAGATATGCCTCGATCGTGGAACGTATAACTAAATGCGGAATTCCCTTTAGCGGATCTACCGACCCTATCTATTTCATAGAGCAAATAGAGGCTCGAGCCGCGACTTACCGTTTGAGTTTGGAGACACTGCCTCCGATGATAGCCATCCTATTGACCGGACGGGCCGAAAGCTGGTGGCAATCCACCGGCTATCCGGAGATGCCATGGGTCGACTTCAACTCCGAATTCTTAGAGTTCTTTCTACCCCCACGCTATTTTGAGAAACGCCATTAGGAACCATACAAGGAGTATCTAGTAGACCTCCGGTTGATGACGAAGAGAGCTCATTACTCGACGTTACAGGAACTCGACAGGGTCTACGAAAATCTTTTACCCGACTACAAGCTGTATACCCGACGGAATGATTTCCAAACGATACCCGGCTTAACCAAGTTGGTAAATTATGAGACAATTCGATTGGAGCAAGGCAGCGAAGACTCAGCGCATTCTTGGAAAAGGAGCAACGCCGTTCAAAATAAGCCCTTGGATATATGCCTTCCAGCCTAAACGGGACTGCTATATGTCAACTCTCCGAAGTACTAGTGGATACCAGTACAGCTTGCCGCAAATGTGCGGGAGCTGGTCACTTCGCAAGAGAATGCACGAAGCCCCGTGTATTGTTCTGTTGGCAATGCGGACGAAGGGGGTACGTACCATCGAATGTTGCCGTCGTTCGGGAAACGGGCCAAACCTCCGTCTCAATCTGGGCCAGACGCAGGGACCAGACCAGGACCTCAGCCCAAAAACCCCCTCCTCCTAAAAAAATACCGCATCCAACTCAACGCAGCCGGATGTTCATATAAATCAACTGGATCCTGCAGAAACGTCCGCTATGCCCAAGGATACCTCTGACTCTCAGCATAGCAACAAACCAGTATGTCAAGCAGGCTCAGTTTTGCCGCCTACAACACCTGACGCTGTCCGTAAAAACCCATTCCGCCTGCCCGGCGGCAAAAGGGAACCGGTAACCGAGGTGGACGCCCGATTAGCCTCAGTAGAAGCTGAGACCCGTGACGAGGACTTAAAGCCAGAACAATCATCCAGTATGGAACAGGAGACACTAGAGCCGGAACTTCAAGCGGTTCTTGACGCGGAAATCACTAAGTTCGACGTGCTAAACGGCGTTACCCAAATAGCACAACATGTCATTGTATTGAAGCACGATCGACCCATGAAGCAGAGGTATTATCCCCGTTATCCGGCCCAACAACAAATTAATAATGAAACCGTAGACGCACTGCTGAAGGAGGACCGTATTGAACCATCCAAAAGCCCTCACAGCGCACCAATCGTGTTGGTAGGTAAGAAAACTGGTGACACTCGCATGTGTATAGACTTTCGACAACTGAAACAACTGAGCATACCCCTTGCCTCATATACACCATATCCTAGAGAAATTGAGGAACGCGAAGTACATTTCCACTGCAGCCGCTTTGGAGAAGGCATTCCGGGAAAGGATCTGGGCCCGGTTCGGCAATCCTCGCAACCTCGTGAGCGATAACGGTACCCAGTTCACTAGCAAGCTTTTCAAAAACTTCTGCAAAACGTGCGGAATTATACTCCAGCATACCGCCCCCTATTCTCCACAGCAGAATCCCACCGAGCGCGCAAATCGAACCATTAAAACCATGATTGCACAATACCTGGAGAATGGGCAAAACACTTAGAATCAATGGCTTCCAGAAATAACACTAGTGATCAACTCCAGCGTCAACGACAACACCGGATTCAGTCCAGCCTACATCATATTAGGTCGGGAACCCCGTATGCCCGGCGCTTTTTATGACCAAGTAACGGATGTCGCCGGTAACGAACCCCCTAGCCCTGAAGAGCGCATCCGACGAATGGAAGATATTATGAAGCTCGTACATGAGAATCAACTGAACGCGACCCAGTATCAAAAGAAATACTACGACCTGAGGCGACGCGACTGGCGTCCAAACATCGGGAGCATGGTCATGCTCAAGCAACATGTGCTGTCTAATGCCATCGAAGGGTTCAATGCCAAACTGGTGCCTAAGTATAAAGGCCCGTATAAAATAATCAAGTTTCTTTCCAGCAACGTCGTTAGACTCCAAGAAACCCAGGGGCGTGAACGACGTACCGCCGGTCTGGCTGACTTAAAAGCCTTCAATAGTGACGACAGCGAACCACCAGAACTTGGTCCTTCTGACGAGGGTCCTTCACGAGGTCACTGATTAAAGATCTTTCAAGGGGGACCACTTGTTGGTGGGTGCGCCTGCCCAACGTCCCCCTCCCTTCTAAAGAGGGGTTCTTCGCGCCTATGCTAGGCAAGAATTGTCTAAAACCATTGTATCTTAGTTTTAATCATAGCATTTTTGTAAACCGCACTCATAGGGCCCCGTTAGTGCGATAGTCCACCGGAAGACCCTGTCTGGCTTTGCCGCGTATAGTTGGCCCCGACAGACATCCCTATAGAGCGACCATCAGGGAGCAAGGGTCACCAGGGCGACCGAAAGCCACCCGGCGAGGCTCAACGAGCTGCAGATTCTGCCCGACCGGAGCGCGCCGTGATCCTGTCGGTGGTCAACCTTCCCTCCTTGGCACAAGATATTGGACCCTCGGAGTCTGCCGGCCCCATTCATACAGAGGAACCGACGATAATCACCGACCCGGTGGGACAAGCCTGCCCGGAAGAGACGATCGTCTCGGCCGCAGCTTCGTTCTTTGGGTCAGTCCCGGTGCCCGTGTGCCCCCCAGATATGGCACTCGGACAATATCGACAAAATATGGTCACACCTCCGCTTCCCAAAACGGAGCCCCTCGTCTGTCCGGCAGAGCGTGTTTTCCGGGAGGACCCTGGTGAAGTACTCGCCGTCCCGATGGAGGACTACAGAGTCCCAGCCGCCGATAACCAAGGATCCAAGTCCCACTCTCCGTCCCACCGTGTATCGGACACCCCTCCGCGGCCCGTAAATGAGTCCTCCAAAGCCCGAGCAGACCCAGCTCCACTCACAACGGACACCCCTCCGCGGCCGGTTTGTAAGTGTAGGAGAGACGTCCATCTCTGGCAGTCGTAGAAGTAGCCATGCCGGACACCCCTCCGCGGCCCGCGTATGAGCCGATAAGTCCCCAAACCGTCAGGGTCCGTGAGGGTCAACGAGGAGATGCCTCTGGATCTCTCTGGGCCCCGCCCCCGACCAGCGCACGCCCCAGCAAACGAGACCGCTACCACACCGACCCACGCCAGCCAAACACCAACGTCGCGAGGTCCTTCGCGCCGATCTACGGCAATTTATGCGCCGGAGGCCACCCCCTCGGCTTCCAATTGGGTCCTCACACCACCGGAATGGCTCGTCGACACCCCCGATAGACGAGTACCCGCCGAAGTCCGAGATCGGGTGGCCGTACTACGTCACGATGGACCCCGCCGAAACCACCGCTTCCTCATGTGGGCGGAAGAACATCTGTTCCGCATCGAGATCAAGCTACATGGGCGAGTCACGATCCATGTCGTCCGTTCGAAATAAGGACACCGTGTGACGAATCACATTTTCCCATGTGGGGCCCCTCTGTATTATTACTATTATTCTTCGTACGCCCATGGAGGGCACATTAAATACCTCAACATGAAAATTAACTGTAGTTCTTTTTTTCTGCGCTGCATGGCGACGCTAAAGAGACCATGAGAAAATCGAAAGTGAAAGAGAGAGACGGCGATCGTGACGCGTGCCAAAGCACAAGACGCATCGAACGTACATACATATTTACACACATACATATATCTTCTATACATACATATATAGGCACATACATATAATTAAATATTCGATTTTCTCGATAAGGAAAAAAAAAGATATTTTTCGTGAGTTAAGTAACGTACTTTATTATTTGAAAGGAAACTTAGAACTGATTACAAAAATGTCTTATGGTTATATTTATAGCTAAATTTGGGAGCCCTTTGGTGGCGTGGTTGATACTTCGACGATTTGATTGGTCCGACTTTAAATGCTGAGTTAGCGTTCTCACGCCTTTGGTTGTTAGGGGGACAATTATTATTTCAAGTGTTCGATTGTTTATGTTAATTTTTATGGATTAGCGTTCATACGCTTTGGTTTTGAGGGGGACAATTGTTTACGTTATGATTTTTAGGGGCCGAAATATTTATATGTTATTGGGTATTGGAGTCGGATATATGACTCCCCCATCCTAAAGAAAATAGCCTGTCCTCAGGCGGATACATTGGGATATAGCGAGGGATTTTTCTCAGCTGTAAATATTGGAGTGTCAATTTTGTTTATAATTTGGGACTCGATTTTTTCAACAATTGGGGTTTCGATTATGTCTGTGGGACCACGATTGTTATTTGATCGGAAATGCTTAATAATTAATTTTTGTGGCATTGCTTTAAACTTATAGATTAAGTATGTAATCAAACTTATTATAGTAAGTATAAAAGTGGTTAATGTAATAGTTTGAAATGCAGTATAATATTTCGTATGTTCGTTAATTATCTCTTTTGTTTGGATAAAGGAAATAGGTTCTAGCCTGGTGATATTGTTTGTTACATAAATGCTTTGGCTATAGTCAAGTAATGAATTTATTATTGATATTTCGTTTAGTTGTAAGGCACAATCGTAAATTTTTATTATGTTATTGCCTTCTATTATTAATTCGTTGTTTACGCAATTTTGATTAAGTTTAGTTTTTGGTAGATTCCATGTTACAATTATGTTTGGTTCAATGTAATTAGTTTGAAAATTCTTATATGTCTTAGTGTATTTACAAGTGGTTGGGATTTGATTTAAAGTGCCTATTATACATTCGTTAGTTTCTATTTGTTTTGTGTTTTTATTGAACAAAGTGTTGTTATTAAAATAGTATTTATCGTATGAATTTTCTGTCAAAATATTTTTATTCTCGTCTGGATAAGGAAGTATCTCAAAGATAGGGGTTTTTATTACTTCTTGAGGAATGTTTGAAATGATAAATATCTCGTTTGAACTTGGTTTAAGCCAGGTGGAAGTTTTTGTATTCAATAGTTTTTCCGAATTAACATGACTTAAGTGATTATGTTTTAAAAGTTTTGGGTTGAAAATTCCTAATCTAGTGAGCTGCATGCCCATTTCTATGTCTTCAATGTATTCTGTGAAATGCTCAAAATTAAAGATTAAAACTTCTAATCTTACTTCTTTTTCTTTTTCTTCCCTGAGGCTGTTTATTACTTCTAAACCTTTATTAACAGTGTCTATTACGTAATTTAGTTCGTTTGCTTGTACGCTATTGCTTTCAAGATTATTTATTTTTTCTTCTAATTCATCTTTATCTTCCTGATCAAGAGTACCAAAAAGATATTTGTATATTGAACCAATTCCGTTAATTAGTCCTCGTTTGTTACGTTTTACAATGTGTATTCCATTAATTTCCCTACTTAGTTTTTCTGTTAAGTATTGAATATGGATTATGTTTTTAAATTCTTGTGCTTGTTGCATTAAATTATTATATGTAATGTCTATTAGAGTTAAGTTCACTTTTAAATAATGATATTCAAAGTTTGTCGGTAAGTCCATGGTTCCTGTTTTAAATATTAAGTAACCGTTTGGTGCTTTTACTGGGTTTATGTCAATGGATTGACTGCATGTTGATTTTAATGTTAAGAATAGCATGATGTAATAAAAAGTCATCTTGAGTTGTTGACCTGTAATTAATTAATTGTCGTATTTGCTTTTATTAACTTTCTTTTTCTTCTTGAATTTTGATTTGTAGTGTGTAACTTTTTGTCCTCTATTTCTTTCTTCAAAATGTTTCTCGTCTAACTGATTTATTTCTCCTGTCTTTTTGAATGGGTTTGTCGTTTTTGACTTTACTAGTGGTGCTTGTTTAAATCTAGTGTCGATTTCGAAGTCGTGTCTATCTTCGTTTAAATTGTTTATTTGATGTATTTTTTCTTGTTTGGGTATTATAGTCGGGGGATCCTGCATAGATAAAAATGTCCGCTGGTGTTCGGTTAGTTGTTTTATGTCTCGTCTTATGGTTGTATACGTAGAGAATTTTTTCAAATTTGAGTAATTTATCTTCGATGTCATTTTCACTATTAATAATTCTGAGTTTTTCATTTATTGTTTTATGGAATCTTTCTACATCCGAGATGCCGTTTTTACTTGATGTGATTTCTAACTTTACATTTTCTTCTTGTAGCCAATTTTTTAGTGCTATACACAGAAATGCTGAATCTTTGTCTGATTTTATTTCTATCGGTTTGCCCATTTCAGTGAATACTTTCATAATTGCTCTCTTGGCTTCTAACCAATCTCTAGACTTTACTTCTACAAGTGTTGCAAATTTCGAGTAAATGTCAATGCATGAGAGGAATTGTAAATTGTCGATCATGTAAAAGTCCATGACGTATTTTTCTCTGATATTAAAAAGTTCTGGTGTTATTTCAAAAGTTAGTTTTGTATTTCTATTTTCTGTCTTTGCGATATTGCATACTGAGCATTCATTAATAATGTTTTGAATTAGGTTTTGGAAATCGGGAAAATAATATTTTTCTTTAAACAAATTAATCGTTTTTTCAATTCCTGGATGTAATAATTCTTTATGTTGTTTTAGGATTATTTCTTTAAATTGTGCAAACGTTTGAAGGTCCTCTAACTTAATGCTAGATTTCGAGGTTTTTGTATTTGCGTTTGGTTGTATTATTTCGATAAAAGCTTGTTGGAATATGGGAAAATCTTGTTCATTATGAAAATATAGTACAGTGTTCTTACTGCAGAGATATCTTATGATTATATCCCTTGCGTAAGCATTGGTCATTTCTTTGTATGTTATTTTTATGTTTGTTTTGTAAAAGTAAGTTGTTGTTTCTGTTTTGTCTTCTGAACCTCTAATGAATTCTATTTGTCTGTTATAATAATTAATGGGTCTTTCTACTATTGGAATGTAGTTTTCATTATCCTCGTGAGCACTATGTATTGTAGCTGCTGTGCTTTCTGTTGAAATTCTTGGAATAGTTTTTGGTTTGGTATTGTATCTGATTGCTTTGTTTGAGACGGAATTGTACTATTGGGTACAAAAGTTTTTCCACTTTTTTGATTCTGATTTTGGCTTTGATTTGACTTTCTTATTTCTGTTATACTATTTTCGTATAACCCTTCTCTTTGAGCTACTTGTTTCAATTTACTGATTGTGGTTATATCGTATCTAGCTAATGTCATGAATAGTCTATCGGGTAATTTTTTATTTATTACGTCTTTGATGGTGTTATTTAACGCGTTTGTATAGAGCGCGGTGTTATTCGCGTCGTTTTCTAGACTTAATTTGTTTGTTATAATGTAAGACTTATCTTCTAATTCGGTGACGAACTTACGAAGATTTCCTGTGTAGCTGGTGTTGTAGAGGCGTCGCAAAAAGTTCCTCACAGGGGGTCTGCGTTTTTAATTCGTTGATAAGGAGTGTCCTTAGTTCCGGCCAGGTGTTAGATTGTCCGATTTGTGAGAGTCGTTGTGCTTCTCCGGTAAGCTGCATCTCGATAGCACTGAACAGTATGTTATGCTGCCTTATATCGTGGGTTGGATATAGGTGCATAATAAAATCGATCCTCCTTATAAACGACGTCAGATTTTCTGGAGCTCCATCGTAATTTGCCACTTGTCTTAATGAAGACAGTGCTTGGTTGAGGTGGGCTTCTGTGAGTTCTACAGCCATTGTATATCTTTTAAAAAAAATTTTTTTGATTTTTCTGGATTTTAGTGATGGTTTGTTTTGGGTTTTTTTTTTTTGTGTTTTAGTGATGGTTGTTTTGTTGATCTTCTGGGTTTTTTTTTTTTTTTTTTGTGGTGTTTTGTTTTGTTAATTTTCTGGGTTTTGGTTATGTTTTATTTTGGATTTTGGTTTTTTGTTCGCACACAAGTTGGCGGTTTTTGTTCCTCAATTGGATTTAATAGTTGTAACACACAGTTAATATTTTCGCGCACAGTTGGCGTAAATATTTTTTCTTTGGTTGCAACGCACAGTTGATACTTCCGCGCACAGTTGGCAGAAAGTATTTTTCACTGTTGTAGACTTTTGAGCACTACCCGTAAATTCTTGATGTCGGATCGGAAATTTATTTTGTAGTGATTATTCACTAATTCTATGTAACGCACAGATAACAGTTCTACACGTCGCACGGATAGAATAACAGTTCACTACAATAGTTATTCACCAGTTCTATGTAACACACGGATAACGATTCTATATGTAACACGGATAGAATAACTTTTTTTTTTTTCCAATCCTACCGACTGCGCCAATTAAATATTCGATTTTCTCGATAAGGAAAAAAAAGATATTTTTCGTGAGTTAAGTAACGTACTTTATTATTTGAAAGGAAACTTAGAACTGATTACAAAAATGTCTTATGGTTATATTTATAGCTAAATTTGGGAGCCCTTTGGTGGCGTGGTTGATACTTCGACGATTTGATTGGTCCGACTTTAAATGCTGAGTTAGCGTTCTCACGCCTTTGGTTGTTAGGGGGGACAATTATTATTTCAAGTGTTCGATTGTTTATGTTAATTTTTATGGATTAGCGTTCATACGCTTTGGTTTTGAGGGGGACAATTGTTTACGTTATGATTTTTAGGGGCCGAAATATTTATATGTTATTGGGTATTGGAGTCGGATATATGACTATATATACGTACATACTTATTTACACACATACATATATACATACATACATATATACTTATATACATAGCAATATGGAGTTGCGGACATTCTCCATTACAATTAGAGTTTGTTGGCAGACACAGAGGCTACACCAGGGCGAAATGCAACGGCATATCCATTTTTAGCTGCTACATAGCCCCAAGTGTGGATATAGACGACTTTGCAGCCATTATTGACTGTATAGCCGCCGACGCCAGAAGATCATCGCCAGTGATCATTGCCGGCGACTTCAACGCATGGGCGATGGAGTGGGGAAGCGTCAAAACCACGGCAAGAGGAAGAATCCTGCTGGACTCCTTTGGCTCGCTGTACGTGAGTCTACTGAATATCGGCAACACACAAACATTCAGCAGAGCAGGACGTAACTCAATAATCGATGTAACTTTTGCAAGCACGAGCCTGGCCCGGAATTCTACATGGATAGTCTCCGACGTTTACACGCACAGTGATCACAGTGCAATAATATTCGAGTGTGGTGGCCAAACAACGCGCTTGGCACGGCCTAAGTTCTCGGTACGGTCACAAGAAACCCTAAGCGAGGAGTCATTTTTATTCATGATGAACTACGCACAGCAGAGGAGTGCAGGGGATGCAGAAAACCAGGTAAAAAGGCTATGTTCTGCCATCAGCGAAACCTGTGATGCGTCAATGATCCGCAAGAGACAAGGTAGAAGCACACGCAAACCAGTGTATTGGTGGAGCCATGAAATTGCAGAAGCGCGAAAAGAATGCCTTAAAGCCAGACGCAAGCAGCAGCGGGCCAGAGGAAGTCCAAAGGCTACTGGACGCTTATAAGACGCGGCGTGCATTTTTAGAGCCATAAAGCAAAGCAAAGCTGCCTGTTGGAAGAAGCTCTGCTCGGATGCCGATGACCAACCCTTCGGAGCGGCGTACAAGTTGGTAATGGCAAGCTTGCCAAACGCCCATCCCCCACAGATGGTGTGCTGCTCGCAAACGTCGTAAAAACGCTATTCCCAGAGCGGCCGATATTGCAGCATCCAGTTGCAGGAGCCCAACAAGAGACTAATCCCGGGTATATTAGTGATGAAGAAATCGTGCTGGCTGCCAAGCGGATCAGAAGCAACAAATCGCCTGGCCCTGATGGATTTCCTGCTGGTGTCATCAAGCTCATCGCAATGAATCAGCCCTCGAAACTGGCCGATGTATTCAACTCCTGTTTGTGCCAAGGAGTCTTTCCAGCAAGATGGAAAAGGCAGAGGCTGGTACTACTCCCAAAAGGAGGGAAAACGGACGAACCTTCAGCTTACAGGCCGCTGTGCATGATAGATGTGCTGGGAAAGGTGTTCGAATCTATCATTCGCAACAGACTAGAAGCCCACATCGACGCTCGGAATGGACTTTCGGAGCATCAGTTTGGCTTCCGAAAGAAGCGTAGTACAGTCGACGCAATACATACCTTCACCGAAATAGCCGAAAAAGCCATAGAGGGCCAGCGATGGAAAGGAGGAGGCAAAGAGTACTGCCTTATCACCACTCTGGATGTCCGAAACGCGTTCAACTCAGCGAGCTGGTTGTGCATAATTGAGTCACTACAGCGCTTAGCTGCACCAGAATACCTGATTGCAATGATTTGCAGTTATTTCGAAGACCGGGTCCTGATATACGAAACGGACAGAGGGCAACAAGAATATTAAATAACAGGCGGAGTCCCACAAGGTTCGGTGCTTGGCCCAACACTGTGGAACGTCATGTATGACGCAGTGCTTCGTCTAGACATGCCAACAAGGACGCAGATCAGGGGATTGGCAGACGACATAGCAGTGGTCACAGTGGCAAAGGAGCTAGGAGAAGCAGAGGCCAGGACCAACGACGCCGTGCGATCAATTGTATCCTGGATGCAAAGGAATTCTCTGTCTCTGGCTGCACACAAGACAGAGGCCGTATTGATCAGCAGCAGGAAACGTGTGGAGACTGCAATCATTCATGTAGCAGGATGCGTCATCCGCTCCAAGCCGGCAATAAGATATCTCGGGGTGATGGAGAGCATATCTTTTTCATCTGTCCGCGATTCACTGCTGAACGGGAAGAGCTAAGCCAAGGCATTGGGAGGCCATTCATAGTCCATGCCTTGATGGATATCTTACTTAACAATTGGCTCGCAGTTAGCCACCTAGCTTCGGTGATCACACAGTCCCTGCGTCGCGCTGAATGCCAGCGCAACCAGAATTCAATCTCTAGATGAGTATCTAGATGAGGCTTTCATGCCATCTCCCCCTCGTGAAGTAATAACTTCAGCGTTGGTTCCGCGAGAGGGATACGGAAGTAGGGTAGGTTTTAGTGCGGTGAGGTGACCCCCTAACCAAGGTCGATACCAAGTCCCACACTTTTCGGCTTCCAATGCTTTCCCCCTATACAAAAAAAAAAAAAAACATATATACATGCATACATATATACATACAGACATAATTAAATGAAGGAGAGAACGGCATTGTTGCCGAATAAAAATGATTGTTGTGTGTTGAACGTCAAACAAGACGGAGGTTTTAATTTTATAATAAAAACTGAAAGTAAATAAACACAGGGAAAAGTTACTCTTTTCCTCGAACACGACTTGGCCAAGATGTTAACTCGGGCGCTATTTTGAAAGGTGAGAATGATGAGGTTAGTTTCTCGGAAGTATTTCCTAACAATGTGCATCAATAGTTTGTTCTTAAAATGATTTTTTTTTACTTTTGCAAAATCTACCTAAGTGCGTCGCGCTGAACTTCCCTCTCTCTCAGAGAGTCCATTAAAATACTGTGATCGAAGAGTAGCAAGAGAGTAAGTGTGACCGTCTCTCCTGCTACAACTCGGCCGTCCTGACCATAAGATCTCCTGATCCTTACATAATAAAAGTCACAATAAGGTGAAATCTTATAACTACAAATTAGTAAAGGTACATTACATTAAACATTATTTTCATTTGCTTAACTTTTAAGTCACTTTTTCTTTTACCTATCCAATGTTTTGTATTGTGGCTATTCCAAACACCTTGATAATGGTTACGACTAAGCTGAAAGCCACATACTTAATTAAAAAACAATCATTTTGGAGAACCTTGTCTATCACATAAGACCCTTTATGTTTTGGGACTAGCTTTTTTGACGCTCCTATAGTTGAATCGAAATTCTTCACCATAATATAATCCTCTGCCTTATATCCTGTGGGTGCCACCCTTTTGCTATTATACTGCTGCTCATTGTACTTCTGACTTTACTTCTAATGTATTTCCCCATCCTTTCTAATTGTATCGAAATTTCTTGGATCATTCACTATTCCTAACCGCGCTAGTCCTTCTTTTAACTCATCACCGACTTTGTCTTTTTGCTCTACTCCAAAGAACATTTTTCTCGGTAACTGCTTAATGCTCCTATGAAGTGTGTTATTTAAACAATGTTCAACATTCTCAACTATCAATTCCCAATATATACCCTTTCTGGTTCCGATAATTTAGCAAGCATAGGTCCCAGGGTACGATTCACCCTCTCAATTTGGCCATTAGCTTAAGGGGACCCTGCGGCAATTTTAATATGCTTAACGTTATTCTGAGTTACAAATATCTCGAACTCTTGTGACGTGAAACAGCTTCCTCTATCCGACACTATGAAAAAGGGTCGACTGTAGGCCCTAAAATAGTCTTTAAGAGCTAACACCGTTTCTTTATTATTCGTCGTCTTTGTTGGATATAGTCTGACGAATTTCGCGAAACCATCAATAATAACAAACCAGTGCTTTTTGATTCTGCCACAATGATCAATGTGAATTAGTTCAAAGGGTCGATTCTCTTTAGGAATACTGTTAATATTCCTTCCTCTTTTCCTGACTTTGGCGAATACGCAACACACTTTAAGCAATAAGACTCTTCTATTTCACTCGGTACACAAAACAACAACCTTTCGTCATTGGTTTTCCTGTAAAAATATTGCGTTTCTCGTTTCAAATAACTTATCCTCAGCAAATTCCAACTTTCTTTTCACTTCCCCCAAACTTTTCGTACCTGTTCTGGCATATAACAATATAGTCTTCAAAACTATTTGTATCTACAACAAGTATGTTCGTACATCTACTAAGCGCATCTACATGTTGCATCTGTTTGCCTGCCCTGTAATCATAATTCTAGCTCAAGAGCCCATCTCGCAATACTTGGGTTTAATTCAATTCGATTGAGAGTGAGAGTCAGCGAATTACAATCTGTTATTATTTTAAAATATCTTCCCTGTTTGATTTGTGTCAACATCTGTTTGGGTCTTTGTGGTTCCTGTTTCGGTTGGGTTAAGCTAGGTAACTGACCCATTAAGTGCTGTAAATTGGCTGGAAAGTTGGTTGGAAATTGATTCGCTTGTATGATCTCAACTTGACCCAATCCGGGAATGTTTTGTATGGGTAAAGCTTGAGTTGTTGACTACCTATTTCAGATTTCACGCTAGGTATACTTAGATCATTTTGAATGTTGTCGTTCCGTATGTACCACGGAGCCCCCGTGATTAATCTTAAAATCTTCGACTGCGCCCTTTGTATAATGTCCACATTGCTGGTACTTGCATTTCCCCATAGTATGGCACCGTAAGTCAAGATGGGTTTTATTACGGAGTTGTATAGGAGGACTTTATACTCCAGACGTAGAGGGGACCGAGCATTGATGATCCAATGTAAGCTACTCGCTTTCAGTTTAAGCTGTGACTTTTTTGCTTCGATGTGCTTGCGCCAAGTTAGTCTTCTGCATAGGTGGATGCCAAGGTAAGTGACATCCACGGCTTGAGGAACTGGTACGTCGTTTAGCATTAGAGCTGGACAGTTTCTTCTGTTAAGCGTAAATGTGACATGTTTGCATTTCAGCTCGTTGACACGGATACGACAGGTTGCTAACCATTCCTCTACCACCTTGGGGTGTTCCTCTAATTTTGCAGAGGCTTGTATTGGGCCTTTGGATTTGGAATTTCCTATTGTAAAGGTAAGATTCTATGAGTTTTTGGGTGTACTGTGGGAGTTGTCGGAAACATCACACCTTCCAGCCAAAATCTATGGAAAGCCCCAGGCCGAGATAGACAGCCACACAGTATTCTTTTAGTTCGATTGCTGTTCGCATTTCGGACGTTATGCGATTGACTTGTTCAATTGTCCCATATTTTCACGGAAGCCGAACTGGTGTGAAGGGAGTGTTCTCCGATGCCAGAAATGAGTTTAGTCGGATCTGCAGGGCCTTTTCAAAAAGCTTCGAAAGACATGGCAGCAAACTAATTGGCCTATAGGATGATGGCTGGGTTTTGTCCTTTCCCACTTTAGGAATCATGATGATAGTGGAAATTTTCCATGCTCTTGGGAAGTAGCCAATTCTTTTTATATTCTTTTATTATAAATTGAATTTAAACCGGCTCGAGGTCAATCTTACAAAAGAAGATTATTTCAAAGGTAACACACAAAAGGGTGAGCAGGTTGTCTGTATAGCTATTTCAAGAACTACCAAGTTCTATCATCAGCAGACTTTGCTAAAGAACTCCAGAATTGCAATAGCCATACCATGTCTTCAACGCTAAAACTAGTTGGGAATTACATTGCCAACTAAATGAAGCGAAAAAGCTGGCGAAGCCTACAATACCGAAGACCACCTTTTGTGCATTACCCTTAGGCGCTATGAAATATTAGTGTAAGAGCTTCGTCCTTAACAAACTAAATTCAAGACCTGTTTCTTTTTATACACGGTATATTGTACCATATAGAAAAGGGGTTTTTTTGGAATAAAATTCCAAAAATAACGGCGTGCCTTCCGTTAGTGTTATCTGGTTAGAGATTGCGACCTATTGAAATTTAAATTGAATTTAAACCGGCTCGAGGTCAATCTTACAAAAGAAGATTATTTCAAAGGTAACACACACAAAGGGTGAGCAGGTTGTCTGTATAGCTATTTCAAGAACTACCAAGTTCTATCATCAGCAGACTTTGCTAAAGAACTCCAGAATTGCAATAGCCATACCATGTCTTCAACGCTAAAACTAGTTGGGAATTACATTGCCAACTAAATGAAGCGAAAAAAGCTGGCGAAGCCTACAATACCGAAGACCACCTTTTGTGCATTACCCTTAGGCGCTATGAAATATTAGTGTAAGAGCTTCGTCCTTAACAAACTAAATTCAAGACCTGTTTCTTTTTATACACGGTATATTGTACCATATAGAAAAAGGGGTTTTTTTGGAATAAAATTCCAAATCTTTTATTATATTGAGTTCTAGGATCATTTTTGGTGTGATTAGGTCATGGCCAGGGGCTTTGTTCGGCTTCATGTGGTTTTTAATAACTGCAGTGACCTCATCCGATTGGAGTTCCGAGTACTCACTATCCGTTAATGTGCTCGAAGGGGGAAGTACAAATGAGTTTGATATTGGATTTGGCTGGAAAAATATTTTAAGATGTGTGGCAAATACGGATGCCCTCTCTTCGTCACTGCGGGCCCATCCACCGGCAAAACCCCTTATCGGTGAAACTGTCTCTCTAGGATGTAACGTACAAAGCCTCAATACAGTTGATGTACAACTAAATATCCATTAAAAAAAAACCACAGCTGATCAGAATTTAGGTCAAGTTCATTACTCAGGTTCCACTACCCTAACACGATCCACAAATTTACTCCCGCTTATACCATTCTCTTAAAATTTTTTTTCTTTTCTTCTCTCTTTTCTTTTGACTTAGACTTTTTTTTTCTTGGGTATCGAGAGAGACGGTAATAAGCGGTACTTTTTTTTCGCGACACAAATCCGCTACACAGCCAACAGCCATTTATTTTTGCCTTGGAAACTTGCTAAAGGGTACTGTTAGATTTTACATTTTTAGTTTTAAACAGACGAAATTTTAGATTTTACACAGACTTGATTTTTTGTTTTTTTGTTTCCTTGGTTTCCTATTTTTTTTTTTCTACTTTAAACTTTACACTTTTCTTTTCTTATATATTTTTTTTTCTTACGTAGTTAACTGTACATATGTATGTATGTACAGTGGCGGACACGAATTTAAGACGTTTTTCTTATTTTTTTTTTTATTTCATTTTCTCGGCTCCTAAATAACTTATCCGAATAATTTATTTAAATTGTTTGTTATTGTCTTCAGATAATGGACCGTAAGAATGGTCATCATAGAATAATCCGTTAAATTCACAGGTGCATTTAAACAAAGAGAAGTCCGTTTTTTGTGGGGCATTAAATTAAGACGTTTTTTCCAAAATCTTAAATATTAAAGATAGACGTTTGAAATCTTCGTAGAAGTTGTAGATCTAGCAAAACTAAGATAAACTGCATACAAAATTTTTTGAATTTAGCCCCAACTTTCGATTTGGAGCCAATTGAAAATCTGTATTTTGTATGAAAATTTTTGGTCCTTTAGGCGAGTCCATTTTACGACACTAATTCATACTAAAGTACTTTTTTCCTTGAACTACGAAAGAAAGTGAATTGAATTTCCTGTCAAATGACATATTTTTGATTCAAATCTTTTTGTTGTATTCTCACCCGACGTTTAGCTTCTACTGACTCCGCTCCCATAAATCACCACACTCCAGCCTCTCCCAAAAAAATATTTGCAAATTCAGCGTTAGGTGGCTTATCTTCTATCGCAGCTGGTTGGCCACTGTGACGTCAGTTATTATTTATGCTGAGAAATGTATAGGCCTATGAAAGAGGACTCTAAGATTTTTTCTGCCAATGCTCACACATTTTTCTTTTCGTTTTTTTTTCTTACCTCTTTTTTTTTTTTTTTGAAGGCTTTAAGAAGCCGATATAAGTTGCGTAGCCTGCAATATTTTGATTGCAATTCTCTGTAGTATAAAAATGTATGTAGGGTAAAGAAAAATTTTTAACTTTCTTTCCTTTTTTTCATTTCACTTGTTGCTAGGCAGATTCTTTTTGGTGAGAAAAAGTATGGCGACCCTATCGCCTCTATTTATACGCGAGGTCGCTTTCTTTCTAGTTTTTTCCCCCGGATAATTCCTCTCACTTTCGAAGTTGACCTATCCTAGCTCTCCTTCCAAAATCTCTCTCCCTCCTTTGTCCTCATGCCCCCTTCCAAGAGAAACAAATGTTCCCAAGCGAAACTATTGCATACTTTAAGGCGGGGCATATAAATTCGGCCTTCCTTTGCTTTTTTCAAGGCAACTCCACAAGGAGCGCTTAAAGTTTTGTGGGCTTTGCACGGAGGATGTTTAGTGCTGGTTGGACTGAGCTGTTCTATGTATGTCCTTTGAGCCCAGCTTTTCTCTTGTCTTAACTCCTTGGAGAGGTTGCGATTGGCATGCATTGAGACGCAGATGTCAATGTCCTCTGCAGCATCCAGTTTCGTCGAACAGACAATGTGGGCACTCATGTACACTTTAAATTTAAGACAATTTGTTTTGTTGTCTTTATTTATTTATTTATTTATTTATTTATTTACGTCAACTAACACAGCAGTCGACGAAAAAGCTTAAGCTAAAGACAGATAGTAATTAAATGAAGAAGGTAGCTTAGCTTTATATACAACTAAACATCCCCAGCCCGGTGGAGGTGTTTTATTTGCACAAGGTGCCAGCTATGCCCCGATTCACAGCCAATGTGGCCAGGGATGAGTTGCAGCCAATCCAAGTCCAGAATATTTTCATTGGTTTCGCTGTAGATGATTAAAAAGTATAGCGCGAAGGGAAGTGACAGAAAGATGAGGAGAGATAAGGTGAGAAAGGTTGTTAAAAGATTGGCAAAGAACACGAAGAGGTTCGTGAAGAGAGTAGTTAGTCAGACATCTACTAAGGTGAATAGGAAAAAAGTTTCTGGTCCGACGTGAGGGAACACAAAAATACAGCGTATCTAGTAAATTCGTAGAAATGACTTCGCCGTTGACTAGTTTATGGAGAAAGAGAATGCCAAAAACAAGCCTACGGTTATAAAGTGAAGGAAGATTAATAAGAAGAAGTCTGTCAGAATAAGAAGGTAGGCGAAGACCCGGGTCCCAATTTAGACCGCGTAGCGCAAACTTAAGGAATTGCTTCTGTACCGATTCAATACTACGCTGGTGAACATCATATTGCGGGTTCCACACTGGCGAGCAATATTCTAGCGTAGGGCGAACTAACGAAGTGTATAAAACCTTTGTTACATAGGGATCATCAAATTCTTTGGCCCAACGTTTAATGAAGCCGAGAAGGCTGCTAGCTCTGTTGACAATTGAAGAAATATGAACATTAAATGAAAGTTTAGGGTCAAACATAACGCCTAAGTCTTTGAATGATGGAACACAATCTAACAGAACAGACTTAATAGAGTAATGAGCTAGGAGCGGAGACAAACGACTGAAAGTCATAAAAGAACATTTAGAGGCATTAAGGTGTAATTTATTAACGTGGCACCAATCACAGAACGCATCGAGATCTGATTGCAAGTACTGTTGGAAAAAAGGATCATTATAGGAATAACAAATCTTGACGTCATCCGCAAACATGAGCACGCGTGAATGAGCCAAGGCCAAAGGCAAATCATTTATAAACAATGTAAATAATAGTGGGCCCAGATGACTGCCTTGGGGTACACCTGACGTAACTCGAACAGTTTTAGATATCGAGGAACGAAAAGACACCTTTTGGGTTCTGCCAATAAGATACGACTTTAACCAACCCAATAATTTTGGTGAAAAACCCATGATGTTAAGTTTCGCGAGAAGCAAAGAATGATCAACCGTATCAAAAGCCTTACTGAAGTCAGTATAAATAACATCAGTTTGACACTTTTACGGAAGCCATGGTGTACTAGGGTAGTCAATTCTAAAAGGTTGGTAAGCGACGAACGACCTTTCATGAAACCATGCTGGCAAGGAGAAATAGTGGATCTGGATAGATGTTGAAGGGAAGACGTAATAATTTTCTCAAACAGTTTAGGTATTGCCGAAAGTTTGGCAATGCCACGGTAGTTGGAAACATCCGATTTGCTACCCTTTTTAAAAAGCGGAATAATAAATGACTCCTTCCAAATATCAGGAAATCTACAAGTCTCACTCGATATAAAGAATAACCGAGCTAAAGGCTTAGATAGGGAAATCGAACACATTTTAAGGATGCAACTAGGTATATTATCAGGCCCGGGAACGAAGGAAGACTTCATAGATGACAAGCTAGAGAGAATACAGTCTTCAGTAATACTGGGAAAAAACATACAATTTAAATGTGGGATTGAAAAGGGATAGGGTGTGGGAATTGATCGAAACAGTAGTAGAATATGTCGACTGAAAAAATTTAGCAAACAGATCTGCAATATCTAAATCATTATTAGCAGACTGGTCGTTAAGTCTGAAGGTGGAAGGTAGGACATTAGAGCGTCTTTTGGAATTGACAAAGTTGTAAAATCTTTTGGGGTTATTATAAAATTCAGCCTTACAGCGAACGAGATAATTGTTGTAGCATTGAGTATTTAAAAGACAAAATTGAGATTTGGCTATACAATAATTTGCATAGTCAAGTCGCGAACCAGTTTTTTTAAATCTTTTAAAATATCTCGATTTAATGTTACGAAGATTAGAGAGCCTACGTGTGAACCACACTGGCGAGCTGGAGACGGTAGAGACATTCACATAAGGAACGCATTTATCAATTAGAGAATTAAGAGCAGAATAGAAAAACTTCACTGCACAATCTATATCGCAGCACTCAAATAGAAACGACCAATCAAAAGAGAAAATAAGGCTGTTAAGAAGATTGAAATTTGTTTTACGAAAACATCTACGACGAGAATTTGAGATGTTTTTAAATAAATTAGTAACGGAATTGTAAGAAATAGTAACTTCAATGGTAGGATGATAAGGATCTTCAGGTTTCACTAGTGGCTGTGTTTGCGATACAGCACTAACAGTGGGATCAGAGACAAAAACAAGATCAAGGATTCTTTTAGAACAGTTAAGGAAAGAATTCAACTGATATAGTGGACATTCAAGTAGGCTATCAAGAAAAACATGTTGAGATGAAGGAATTAAGAAAGATAGATTATCATCAACAAGCCAAGAAATATTAGGCAAGTTAAAATCACCTAAAACTATAAGAACATCACGATCTTTAAGACGACCAAAAATAGTTCGTAAAGCATCAGCATGGTGCACGTAGATCATGATATCAGAAGCTGGAGGAATATATGAACAAGAGATATATAGGCTAAAGTTAGAACATGTAACTTCGACGCAAATAAACTCAACACCTAAGGGGAGATCAATCGGCACCACACTTGAAGACAGATTCGAGTTTACAGCAATGAGTACTCCACCGCCACGACGACCAACACGATCAAGCCTATAAGAAATAAAATTATTAGAAAGAATTTCATTATCTAAAACAGAGGAGTAAAGCCAAGTTTCAGAGAAAGCTAATATGTCAGCCGAAAAGGTTTGGCTATCACAGAAAAGGTTCGACAGCTTGGTAAGAAGTCCTCTTACATTTTGATAATGAATGCAAAGACTAGACGTTATTAGTTTTTTGAAGCAGAAGATAAAGTAGGAAGGTGGACAGGCAACGGACGAGAGCGCTTATTGGGCGCAAACTCGTGTACAACTAGGCCCTCTGGCCAAAAATTAGGGTCAACCATAGCTGAGAAGTACTCATTTGGTACTGTAATTTTAAAAGAGGAGATTTCGCGAGGCCTAGAAAACTTAAACTTTTGAATTAAAACCTTAGCAGGGCAAATATTACCAATGTAAGCTGCCACAGACGACTCAGAAGTATCTGGAGCAAGCCTAGAAATAAATAATTGTTTGCGATGAGGCACTACAGTTAGTGGAGGCGGAGGAGCATTGGGATCCGCAAGTGATTGAGAGCCGGCATGATCCTGTGATTGATCAGAGTTCCCGTGAGGGATAGATTGAGGTACACCAGGGCTTGTAATGGGTACTTCAATCTGAAAAGAAGAGCATAAAGAGGGACAAGAAGATGGTGTAGGCGAAAGTAAAATCGGAGAGGAAGTAATAGAGAGAGCTGGCGACTGCTTACGAGGCAACTCAAGGGTACATTTCTTGTGCAATTTCTCAGAAGGTGGAACAAATTTGAATTGCGACAATAATTGAACGCTAGAGTCACACTCGTTTGACAGCTGTTTGGCCAGTTTGTTTAAAGAAAGAAACCTTAAACGAAGATCCCTATACATACGGCTAAAATCAAGCTACTGGCTAGCACAAGATGGGCAAGTCCAGCGCATTAAGCCAAGCTCAGGCTTAGAAACAGACAAACCAGAAAATTTGTCGTAGTCGCGGCCATTGAGGCCAGCACATTTTAAGTGAATAAGATTATCGCAGAGCCAACAAGATATTGCTCTGTACTGATCATCAAAACGATCAGAATGTTTGCAATTAGGTAGACAACAAACCATTGAAAAGCCGAAAGAAAGGCAAAAAAATTATATATATATAAGAATATATAGAAAAATTAAATTCACAGCACAAAGATAATTATTGATAAAATAATCAATAATTACAAATAAAACAAAGAGACAGCTAGAGTGCACAGCACAACAGAGAGTGCAAGAACAGTTATAAGCCGAGCTTTGAGAGGCGGCCTTACAAAAGTGATTACGCGGGAGAGAAGCTAAGCACAAGCACAAAGCAGAGAGAACAACAAAGCCACTAGCACTGATGGTATGATGGGGGCGATGAGGGGAGCAACTGCAGAAGCAATGACGAAAGAAAAAAAAAAAAAAAATATATGTAAATGCACCAAACACTAATCACGAAAAAGAAAAAAACTGTTTTAACTGATTAATTTGGCGAATTATGGAAATAAAACACAAGGGAGTCAAGCGAACAACACCAGCGGAAGTGTAAACAAACTAAGCACAATTAAAAATTGAGAAAAAACAATAAATATTAATAAAAACTCAGGAGCTATGCAAAAACACGACCGTCACGTCAGAGAGCAGAAAGCTATTTTGTCTTATCCTCTTAGTTATTGCAAAATCAATCAAGTCAGGCACTTTCTGTGGATCTGTGGGCCAATAAGTAGGCCTACCCGGTGAGACGCAATCCATCTTATTGAGTGGGTTGACTATTGTGTTGTACAACTGCTTGCCTTTAGGATTAACCAGGCGATATCCCCAGTGCGTATGTTTGGCGTTATGGTTCCTTTTGCAGAGATTGAAAAGCGTGGTGGTCAGTACAGGGCAGCCAATGTAGTGTTGCCGCAGCTGGTTTAGACGGTTTCGCATCAGTTCCTGCATACAGTTTTGCATAAACGTCATAATCGAGGTCATGTTTTGATTCAGTGAGATCAATAAGCCACTTGGTGTCTGATGCGCTAGGTTGCGTATTCTGTAGATGGTGGAGTGACGGGGTCTCTTTCGTCTGTCCAGTTCGGAGTACACTAGCGAAGGATACACTAGGTCTGTTTGTAGCAGGCATGTTAGATGATCCTACAGCCTTGGCGAAGAATACCTCCGGTGTAGTTTTAGAGGCGTTGAAGGTGATTTTTGGTCCAGCTGGGGGTTTTCGCCCGTTAAGGTATGATTTAAGATCCTTGAAGAAAGGACATCCTCTGTAGTTGGCCGTGTGGTTCCCTCCACAGTTACTGCATAGTCTTGCAAATGCCATCTTTATGATGTTCGCCGCAGCCAACACATACTGACCTAAGATTGCAATTGTTAGAGGTGTGGTTGTATTCCTGGCAGTTTTTACACTGCGGTGGTTAGTATCTCTTATGGGGCTCCTCTACGGTGATTCTTCTGTGCAATAGGAGCTGAAGGTTTTTTTTTCGACCAATGCGTCTGCTATTTCTTGAGTTGAGACCCTTTAACACAACCTGGAGCCCTTTACTGCTTTTTAGTTGGTAGGTATAGAAGTTGATGTTAGCATTACGGAGGTACTTTTCGATGATGCGGAAATTGTCCTCAGTTTGGGTTTGACATTTAATTTCTTTTATGTTACCCCCTATTGATGGTGGTTACAACAAAGTTATTTGCCCCTACTGTTTCTACTAACTTCGAAATCAGGGCGCTGCAGTTGGCTCCATAGATGTATAAAGGGGTCTAGCCGATTTAACTTTATCTACAGCGCCAGCATGATCGTCTTGCTAATCGGCAAGAATTTTAAAACGATTCCCGCTTAGGAGTGCTGCTCGTTCATTTGGTCTGGTTATTTTCGGCGTATTGCCACTTCTTTTTCTTTTGCGGGCTTAGCTTCCGCTTAGTTATTTTAATGTATCTCTCCATTTCAATTTAGACAGAAGGCGTTGGGTTTATTCTTGTGGCTGACTCTGCGCGACTTGTCGTTGACGGCTTGAGGCAGGTCAATAATTCGGCAGACGTTGCAGTAGTTACTGTCAACGAGCTGACGGTGCTGGTCCGTGCAAACGATGACCCAGTTATCTATATCGATAGAGAAGCACATTGCTCTCTCCACGGTAAATTGCTGTTCACTCTGTCTAAGAATTTTCCTTGTTTGTTCCACTGTGTTTTCTTTGTTAGTTGTTGTGTGGTTTTTTATTATTTTTATTGCGTGTTTTTGTTTGTCTATAAAGTTTAAAGTTTAAGGCTCTGTGCTAACAGATCTCCGTCTACTATGTATTTGAAGAGAGGGACTTTTCTCTTCTTCGCTGGGATTGCGAACTTTGAGCCTTTTGCCAGTAACGCCTTTACGTCAGTCGGAAATTATACATACATATTTAAGAGAACGCTGTTGCGTTGTTTTCGTAGTCTCTCATGTTTTGATTCGAGATGTCTTTTCAAAGCTGTTGACAGCTCTACCTCTTTTGAGTGTCTCAAAATCATGTTTGTCCATCTTTTCATGTAACTATTTTGAAGCTCCTTAATTCCTTAATTGAATTTGCCCCAAATGCGTCGTGGTCGTCATCATCGGTTTTGGAGTCATCTTCATTGTCGTCTTCTTCATCACTCTCGTTCTATTTTTGAAGTCGTCTATACAGACGAGGTGGCATCATTATATTCGTGGTTCTCAGCATCAAAAGCATAAAAAGTATGTGTATGCGTGCGTTGCTGTGCTTAGGAAATGAGGAAAGAGGAAGAACAAATTGTAGTAAAAAGAGTAAAATTGTTTTGTATGTATGTATATTGATGAATTGAGTTGCAGAAAACAAAATTTGAACATGTAAAATTATTATTGTCAAGGACTGCAAGGGATTTAAGCTTCAGCATAGCCGAATTTAACTTCTTTAATATATCCATTGTTTTGGTGAAAGCATTGCAGTCGCTGACGAGTTTGAAGCGTATTCAAAGTAAGTAGACTCGAAAATTGTTGAGAGCCGACAAGTATCTGCAGTAACTTGTAAATAACTGCTCCGAACCCGTCAATCGAAACTTCGGTGTGGAGTTCAGTCTGGTGGTGAAAATTGTAGATTTTTAACACGGGTTTCCCTGGGATCAATGTTTTCAATCTGTTGAATGATTCGATATTGGGATCATTAACGTGCAAATGCAAATCTAAGAACACTTTGATCGGAACGTCTTGAATTGGAACACTGGATACTGAAGGGTTGTTTTTGTCTCTTTCTTTTTGTACATAATTATCCTTAACTTCATTATTACCATCTGTTCGTGGAGCGGCGGAAGGATCCGGATAATAATAAAAATAGTTGGCGGGTGGGAATTTCTTCTGGTTTGGAGAGCGTTCTCGATCGCCAAAACACTGGTGGAGATAGAGGGGAACTTTGGATGGAAATGTAGATGACCTCTGGATAAAAGTCCGAATGATAGGCGGGTGCCTTTCGGGTCCTTGCTCTTAATATTAAATGTACGCGACAGCGACAGTTCCTGCTCCTGCAGGAACCCTTGGAATGCTCATGAGCCAGACAGTTCGGTCAGTATCCGTTGCTGAAGACTACCCGTAAACTGTCGTCAGCACGTGGTCCTTGAAATTGTCCGCACTGGCGCTCCTGAAGCAATTGGAACTGCGTTCTAAATCGGATGGTGCATCTTGCACCTTGGAGACATCTTCGGACTGCTGGAGAAGGTGGATCGAGACCTTCTGGATTTTCCAATAACGGATCCACAGAGAACCCATCCGAATATCGTATGAATCCCTACGAAAGAATCACCAACATTCTTGATGATTCGTTCCCCAAGGATAGTTGGTACCTTACAGCTTGGAGGATTAATCAATTCACTGTTTGGGAAATAAAGGACTCTTCGAATCCCATATCAATAAAAGCGCGGACTTCAAACTGCTTGCCACGATGATGAATGGTTACCCTAGCAGTACCCAAGAGGCCCGTTTTGAGATTGGAGGCGAAGTAACTTCACACGTTTATATGAGGGCTACTGGACGAATCGGAGGACCCAGGGTTCGGAATTATACAAGCATCAGGTGGTGAGCTCTCTTGCACTTGAGCGGGAAAGGCCTGAGCTCTTGTTGTAGGTTTGTGGCTTACGGAGGGAAAGGTCTGAGGTTGGTTGAAGAACATCTGTTGTCTCAAGTACACGGTGGCGATCAGTTAAGAATCGATTCATGTCATCCCAGGATGAGAGAGCGGTCGTATTTGGAACGGACTGTTCCCACAACAGAACGTGGATTTGGGCATTTTGCTCGTACATATTGCTATGAGAAGGATATCCGAATTGTCTCTACGAGCCCCGGAACGCTCAAGACCGGTTAAGCAACCTTGAATTAACGTCTGCAGTTCTCTCAACGCTTTGCTGGGATCTGTAGAAGCTGATGTCTTGGCTCATAATCAATAATCGATTATTTTCGTACCTCGCAGTGAGGTTATCCCACGCGGACTGGAACCCTTCATTGGTCAACGGTGATGGCTCTGGCCTCACCGCGTGTTTTGCAACTTAAGTGGTAAAGTTTCTCCACTTGTGTTAGGCTTGGATTATGGATAAAAATTGCGGTAAATAAGTCACGGAATGTAGGCCAAGCCAATCTGTCTCCATCGAAGATTTGGACTTCTCACGGGGGACTGTGGGGCTTTGATGGGTGGAATCAAAAGCAGGTCTAAGTGTATTTTAATGGAGACGAGTGGCACATCGTCAGCTAAAGCCTGGGCTTCGCGAGCGTCGAACGCAGTTATGGCCTCGCCCAAGGTAACAAAGTCGGAAAGAGACATCTTAAAGTGTTGTCTTAGCTATTACGAATCAAATGGGAACAAATAACTTCATGGAATTAGAGCTATCAAGAGAGGAGATCGAAACGAATCTGTAAGTGGACTGTATAATTTAAGGATAGAGGAATGAGCAGGAAAAGTGTCTCCTCTTTTTAGTGAACACAATAAAAAGCTTAGATAGCATATATGATATTATAAGGATTTATAACTTGTGAATAATTATAAGGATATATAAACACCTTAATATTAAAATTTATACAGATGGTATAAATTTTAATATTTAAGTGTTTATATATCCTTATAAATATGTTGAAACTTATAAAAGTATTTAAAAAATATGGAAAAATTGAGATCAGTAGGATTGGGAGTGCCGATAACTTTTCAATGAAGAAGAAAAAAACTGAATTAATTTTCATTAAACTGACTGATTGAAATTTTTTGGGCACAATACGAAAATAATGATGGAAGAGATGAAAAGTCGTGACGGAGACGACTTGGTTCAAGTGCCAGCACTGATGAGACTTGAGACTTGTATGGATGTACAAATTATTTGGCATAAATAACTTAAGCCGATGGACTAATGATCAGCCCGTGGAGTGTGCTTTACACTTTAAGTAAGCGTGAGTGGTACTTTATAAATTCGTGATTATAAAGCTCTTTTATTTGCACATTAGAAAACAGCTGTTTTTATACTCTTGCAGAGGGTATTATACAATTGGTCAAATGTTTATAACGCACAGAAGGAGACGTTTCCGACCGCATAAAGTATTTATATTCTTGATCAGCATGAGAAGCTGAGTCGATGTAGCTATGTCCGTCTGTCCGTCCGTGCGTATGCGTTTTACTCAGCCATCTTCAGAGCTATCGGGCTGAAATTTGTGAAATTTTTGGAGTAGCTATATGAGTTGGAGTAGCAGAAGTATATCCGGCTCGAAGGACCAATGTTCGTGGAGGGGCGGATGATCCGGATAATAATACAAATTGTTGGCGGGTGGCAATTTCTTTGTCTGAGAGCATTAAAAACAAGCGGGAACTTCGTTTAAAACTATGATTTTTATTTGCAGAACAATCTCGCACACGAAAACGTTCGATTAAAAGTAAACTGGATTTTAATAGCAAGTGAACACAAGGTACGGGCATTCGGAGTAAAATCTCGTTATTGAATAACCATGGCGATTTACAGGAGAACTCCTCGTCACTCTAATCAGTATGACCGTATCCCGTTTTGGGAAAAAATCATACCACATACGTCACTCTAATCAGTATGTCCGTATCCCGTTTTGGGAAAAAATCATACCCCTCAATCTCTGCTGTTCACCAGGTGGCGTGAACAGCATCTGCTTCGTTGTCGCTTTCGTCATTCACAGTATTAAAGTTAGCATCAGGTAGTAAATTTCCCCTTTTCAGATTACAAAACAAAAATTCAGCCAGGCCGCTCTTATTGTGGCGTAAATGTAGCATATCTGTTCTTTCGTAGTCGTAACCTTGAAATTTGTGTAGCTGTTATTTTTATCTCTGTCCCTTTTGAATACATACTTGTGAAGCAATGTGATGCTCTGTCTCTTTTCCATAGGTAATTTCTCTTTTGAGGTGTCAAAATCTGCAAGCTTTGTTTGCCTTGTTCACTTTTATATGTCTTTATTGGTAGAGTCATTCTTATATGTGTGTGTATTTTATTTCACAATTTGTCGAAATGTGAAACGTTTGACAAACTCGTGGAACCGCGTTAAACCCGTTACAACACATTTGTTTTATACTTTCAGATCTCAATTTATCTAAAGAAAATCCCTTTTACATAAATTTGTTCATCTTATTTGTATACCTTATACCCTTGCAAAAAGGGTATATTAATTTTGGTCAGAAGTGTGCAACATATAGATCGAACCATCTTCGACCATACAAAGTATATATATTCTTGATCAGCACGACGAAACGAGTTCAAATAGCCATGTCCGTCAATCCGCCCGTCCGTCCGTCTGGATCAACGCAAACTCCTCCCAGACCGTAAGATCGTACAATCCGCAGGGGTTGTATATCTCGGATTCAGCCGGATCGGACCACTATATCATATAGCTCCCAAACAAACGCCAAAGTCACGAACAGTGACTTTTCTTTATAACTTCGTTGTTTTCTGTGCTATTGTCGTGAAACTTAATATTAGAAAGTTTATTACGCCTATAAACGACTGTGACAAGATCGGGTGACTATATCATTTAGCTCCCATGGGAAAGATCGGTGGAGAACAGTGACTTTTCTAAATAACTTCGTTACTTTTAACGCGACTGCTTTCAAATTAAACATTTGGTAGATTGATATATCTTTTAACGACTATGCCGAAATTGATAAAGACCGGGTGACTATATCATATAGCTTCCATAGGAACGATCGGTGGAAAACAGTGACTTTGATCAAATTGTGGTAAAAAGAGTAAAATTGTTTTGTTTGTAAGTGTATATAAACTTCGACATAGCCGATGTTACCTTCTTTGACATTTATGAAATTGTTTGTACTGGAGCTATATGATATAGTAGTCCGATCGTAATAGTTCTCATAATTAATCTGCTCCAGGTTGTAATGTACGAATCAGGCCGAAGCCAACACATACGGGCTTAATGTATTGAGAAGTTTGGATCCGGTTGGGCCTTCTGGCTGTCCGCTAGGGGTGGGTTCTTTGGATCAACACGTTCTCAACAGACATAAAATAAAACAAAGTCCCTGTTGCACGAATATTACACAATTACTTAATTGAAAAAAATTAAATAGAAGGATAGAGAAAAAAGGGATATTACTAACGCACGAATAGTTAAACTACTAAGATGTTATTGTAGCTTCGCGTCTTAACCCACCCAACCAATGATTTTCCTATCGCAAGATTCGGGAAAATCCCAACATAATCAGCTCACCGCTCACATTTGGCCACAAGGAAGATCACACACGGTAAACGATATTTATTCACGAGGGTTACGGAATACTAAAATACATCAATAAGTCGGAAATATAATCCGATTTAACTGAACTAAAATGATGGTTCTTTTAATAAACGGTAATCAAATTAAATAATTGGATCATTGCGGGCATCCAAAAGCCAAATTACGGATAATATTATTTTATTTTGGTGAATCTTAATTGTAAGGTTGATATAAATTAAACACTTCCTTCACTCACGGTATAAAAAAATACAATTTTTATTTAAAGTCACTTTACAATTACAACTTAATGATAACTGAAAGATTCTGACTGAGTGAATTCCGCGGAGCTAAAGCGAAGTTTTACCGGATGGTTTGGACTTAGGCTTAAGACTGACTTTCTATGATTTGATTATGTTGGATGAAGGCTTGGATAATTGACGTCGTCGCAGGCGGCGGCGTTGGCTGAGTCCAATAGTCCACTAAGAGCGTGGGACCATTCTTTGTTTACACAGGTGTTCAGGACCATTCTTTGTTTATTGCCGAAATTTGTGGGGTGATTCTGGGTATCAGGTTTGTTGTTTATCCTAACGATCGGACTGTTGCTGGGGATAGGCGATCATGCGACAAATTGGCATCTGACGATTGAGTGGGGTGACTTGTTGTTTATACTAGCTATCGGACTGTTATTTGAGACAGGCGATCATGCGACAAATGGGCATGTGACGAATGGGTGGGGTTGACCAATGGGAATTGCTTGTGATGATGAAATAGGATCGGCCGACGGACTTGGGTTTTATGGTATAAGTACTTGACTCCTTGTTATGATAGAAGTGCTTAACTCCTCCCCCTTTAAGTGCGGACGTCCTCGGTCGCAACAACATATTGAACTGGCGCGATTGAGACTTCCATTGGTGGACCATGGTTGCCTGTTTCGTGGCTGCAGAATTTTTTGATGATGTAATATGTTATCACTGCGGCTGCCAGAAGGGTTAGAATAATCCAGCTTGACGAAGACATAATCAAGTTGTTTCTTTGGATTCTCTCCAGATTATTAGTATTATTGATGTGTAGTTCCTTGATCATTTCCAGAGATAACCTTTCACCTCTTTGCTGCTTATCTGATAGTAATTGCAACAGCGGCGGTTGAACCTCGACTTCAAAGCGTGTCTTCACAATATACCAGGAGTCTTCTATGACGATTGTCGCGTTTTCCGCTTGAATTATGAAGGTGCCTTGTAGGGTAATATTTTCTCCATTGATGTTGATGTCTCCTTGAAATTGATTCAGCAGCAAGGTACCGGGCATTATTTCCGAATGGGATTTTACGTGCTGGTTGTTGATGACCTTACATTGTGGATTCCTTCTTTGCAAGTAGGCTCCTACACATTTACTGTTTTCTAAATTAGTCAGATCTTCCAGTTTACAGATTGTCCTACCATTATGAATTTTACATTTATTCTTATTGATTAACCCGAAGTATTTCTTGTTACATTTCATGATATTCTCATAGTCTATTTCTTCTATGAATTTTTGATATTTAATTGGTATTGCAAGGATTTGTTTACAAATTTCATTAATTACTCTGGGTAGGCTAACAATATAAAGGAGTGATTTACCGTCTGAGGCTATGCTGACCTCGGCAAACTCTATTAGTTCTTCAATGTTTACAAATGTTAGGCTCTCTTCTTTAATTGTGTCAATAAAATCTATTTCACAGAGGACAGTATTAATGAGTTTACGGTATTGGCCTTAGCCCAATCAATTGCGTAAATAATATTTGTTATTTCTTCTCTTAAAAGACTCAATTTAAATTTGGTTATTTCGATTTCTTCTGTCTTATTATTATATTCGGGTTTACCTCTAATTAATATGGTATTAGTTATCTTAATTAAATCGTTTATCTTATTTTCTATTAGATTATTAATAATGACCTGCCGATTATTATTTTCCAATTGTTCATTGATCTTATCTACCACAATCTTATGATCCTCGTGATCACCTGCCGTGTGCCCGCTAACCATTTCCAAGCCGTGCCAAGTATATCAAGCGATCTTTTGTTTCTGAATTTCATCGGCTGAAGCCTCCTTAATTCGTTCTGTATCCGAGTTATGTCATAGGCCAAAAAAAAGGTTGATACGGACTAAGGTTTGATGAATTCTTAACGCCTTCTTTTAGAACGGATATGGCCATTTGATATTTTTCTAATTCGATGACGTGATTTTAAACGTTCCGTTCTGGCGCGCGGCTAACCCGACTTAGTATAGTCTAATATGGTTGTGTGATCCCAGCAAAGTGGTAACATTAGCAATCTGTCGGAAGAGGATGTTTATCAATACTTCAAGTGGTTTTTATGAACTATCCTTCCTGACCTGGTTTTAATCTTGGTATTAAGATCTTCGGCTACTATTTCTTTTTTATATCTAGACGTTAGTTTCGAGCCTAACCGTTTATTAATCCTAACGTAGATGATTTCACCTGGATCGTAGATTTTGACGGGTTTTTTTGTTTTATTATGGTACTCTAGATCCTTATTTTGCTTCTTTAAAATGGTTTCTGCAATCTTTTCCCTTTCAAGTGCTAATTTTTATGGATTATGGATTAAATTTGTTACAAAAAATGCTTCTATTGGCTTTTTGTTGGTGGTACTATGGATGGTTTTATTGTATTCGTCAACGGCTTTGAATATTAAATCCTCGAATTCCATTTCGGGGTGCTCTAGCTTCAAGCATCTCATTATTTCTGTATATGTTGAATGAAATCTTTCTACTTGGCCGTTGCTAGACGAAGTATATGGTGGAGTAGTGTGGACTTGTATACTTAACTGATTATTCAAAAGAAATTTTATTGATGCAGAATTTAAAGCCTTTTCGTTATCCATCACCACGGTTTTTGTCATACCGAAGGCTATTAACAACTCACGTAAGGGTACTTTAAGATGTTCTGCTGCTTTTGAGTTTACGAGTTTAACTTGCGCGTATTTAGAAAATTTGTATATTGCGGTTAAAATAATCTTATTTTGGGTGGAATATAAATCTATAAGAATAATTTCACCTGGATATTTCGGAATAGGGGTTGGTTGTATTTCTTGATTCGGAGGGTGTCTTTGGTATTTAGAGAGTTTGCACGTTTGGCAAGAGTTTACTATATTACTTCTATCTTTTTCTTCATACCGTGGAAAAAATATTCAGATAAAATTTGTTTTTTATTTTCAACGGAATTTCTATGTGCTCTGAGGTGTTCTTTTATTATGATATCTTGTTGTTGGATCTGATCATGGACATCTATAGTTTGAATATGCGTGAACCTTGTCTTGTAATTCCTAAAATGCTCTGGAAATATTTGTTGAATTTTTCCCATGATACTTTCGGAAGTAAAAATACCATTAACTATTCTAGGATCCATTTTTTCTTTCAAGATAGTTACAAGATCTTCTTCGGAATAATCGTTTCTCACTATTGTATGTCTATGATATGTAGGGAACGGTATTTCAAAGGTAGTGGATTCGTTATCACCAGTGAGGATAAACAATTGGTTTTTAAAGACATTGATGGGGATTTCCATTGCTGGAATGAGTTCATGACCTGAGCTTTCATCACTATGGGCTGTAGCTGACGTACTGCTAGCATTTATGCTGGTAGGGTTTCTAGAGAGTGCGTCTGCTACCACGTTTGAGCTACCCGGTTTATATTTCAACTCGTAGTTATATTCCTCCAGGTAACTTTTCCATTTCTTCAGCTTTGTGTTGTTATTTTTCGGGCTGAGAGCATAAGTGAGAGTCTGGTGGTCAGTGTAAATGATCACTTTCGATTTGCCGTATAAATACATCCTTAACTTATCCAATGCCCAAACTATTGCTAGCATTTCTCTTTCGTTTGTAGCATAATTTTCTTCGGCCTTGGATAACGCACGGGAAAGGAATGTAATGGGTCTACCGTTCTGTTCTAGAGAAGCTCCTAATGCAAAGTTTGAAGCATCAGTGGTTAGATGGAACTCTTGTTTAAAATCAGGGTATGCTAACATCACATCTTGTGATACTAGTGCATTTTTTACTTTCTCAAAGGCATCGAGTTCGGTTTCACCGAATCGGATTTCAATCTTGCTTGAGACATTCTTTTTAGCTCTGCCATGTTCTCCTCTCAATAACGCCATCAAGGGTCTAGCTAACTTAGCAAAATCTTTGATAAATCTTCTGTAATAACTAGCTAATCCCAGGAAGGACCTTAGTTGTTTTAGGTTCTTTGGTATGGGGAACTTTTTAATGGCTTGAATTTTCTCTGGATTGGTTTTAACTCCTTCCCTTGAGATAACTACGCCTAGGAAGTCAACACTGTGTCTTAGGAATTTGCATTTATCTACTTGGACCTTCATATTTGCTTTGGACAAGGTAGAAAATACTAGAGCTAGATGTCGGAAATGCTCTTCCTCAGATTTACTGAATATTATTATATCATCAATGTAGACATAGCAAATTTTTCCGATGAGGTCTCTCAAGATGTCATCGAGAGCTCTTTGGAATATTGGTGGGGAATTTTTTAGACCAAAGGGGAGTCTTGTAAACTCGTATTTCCCTCCATTTACAGAAAATGCTGTTTTTTCAATATCAGATTCCTTAAGGGAAATCTGATGAAATCCGCTCTTTAGATCAAGAACAGAGAAATACTTATTGTTGCCCAACTGCGCAACCATTTCTCCGATTTCGGGGATAGGATACTTATCCGAAACTGTAACTGCATTGAGCTTTCTGTAATCAATGACCATCCTATATTTCTTATTCCCAAGGCTGTCGCTCTTTTTAGGGACTATCCATACGGGGGAATTATAGGGCGACCGTGAGGGTCGTATTATACCATCTCGTAGTAATTCTTGTAGCTGGTCTTCTACTACTTCTTTGAGAGAAGCTGGGTACGGATAATGTTTGGTGTAGACTGGAGTGTCTGTTGTCGTTCGGATTTCTCCTTGGACATTAGTAGCATAAGTCAACTTCTTATTTGGGTCTGCGAAAAGCGATTCGTACTCCTCTTGGAGTGCCTTTAACCCTAGTTTCTGCTGATTGGTGAGCTCCTCTGCTTCGATCGTACGGACCTGATGAGCTCGCATCTGCTTTACTTTAACAACGTGAGAGTTGTTGACAAATAATAGATCTTTCCCTATATCAATAATGGCGTTTAATTTTCTTAGTGTGTCATTACCTAGAATCCCATGGAACGGATTCAAATTAGGTAATAAGAAGAAAGTTATAGGTTTGTTGGGTTCGTTAAATAAACCCAAATCGATATGGCTGGTGATTAGAATGCTACCACTTACGGTGTTCGCGTAAAACTTGTGTTCATTTGTTTTGACGTTTTTGGCTATTTCTGGTTGGACATAGTTTTTGTTGGAGCCGGTGTCTATTAAGAAATTGTATGCGGTTCCGTCTTTGTCCCGGACAACAAAGTACGGCAAAGAGGAACACTTTAACCTAAAAAATTAACGGTGTCCTCAATTTGTGGCTGTTGAGATTCCTGTGATTGTGATTTGGTTTCCTCTTTATTCTGCGGGACTAACTCTGAGTTGTCCCCTTGTGAGGTAAAATATTTCTCCTGCTGTTGATATTCACGAACCTCAGAATATGGGACTAATTCGTAAAGGTCTTCTTGGCCTTGGTAAGCAGACTGATATTCGGACATATCGGAGTAATGCTCTTCTTGAGGCGGTATGGTGATATATTGTTCACCTGACATACCGGTTTCGATATGGAATTGCCTCTGTAATTTATTGGGAAAATTTCCGGTGGACTGGTTGACTCTTTTGAGAGCAAATTGTTGTGGTGAATTAGCGTTTGGCTTGTTCATGTAGTCAACTTTTTTTGTTAGAATAGAGCCGTCGACATCCATAGGAGTTGGTGCCGGCTGAGGCTTCGGAGCAAATGGCCTCGGTGGTGCATTGAAAAACATAGGGTTTTTCGTTTGAGGGAATTTATTTTGGGGAATGAACACGTTTTGCATTGGTTTTTGATTATAAAAGTTGTTGTTATTATAAGGTTTTGGTGGAATTGCCGGTATGTATGATCATTGAGGTTGCAAGTAATTTTTGCATAATGCAGGGGTTTTGGTCCTACAGGTGGACGAGTGTCACGATGGCTGATATTGTTCCTAACCCTTTTATTATCCAACATCTCGCACAGTTGCAATGCATGCCTCAGATCTCTGGGTTGAGCTAAGCTCATTCTGTCTGATAGATCTCCGTTAAGACCTCTGATGAAGGTATCTAGAGCCCTATCTCTGACCTGTTTTGCCATGGCTTCCATAGTCTCGGGAGTGTAACCCAGTGTTTCGATTTGGTCTAGTATTAAAGACATCTGTTGGTAAACGGCGAAGTAAAATTGATGAATGGATGCGCCTTTCTGGGTCATGGTGAATAGCTGATATTCTAGAGTGCTTAAATCTCGTTTGTCTGAGTACTCAGATAACAGACACTGAGAGATTGCACCCCAATGTAAAGCAGTGCGATATACTTTCAACAGTGTATTCGCATGGCCTGTAATTTTGCCTCAAATGGTTACCAGAATTGCAAAATATTTGGGTGTTCCCTGAATGGGGGCGTACAATTCCATCAAACGTGTGGCGGAAGCAAACCATGTTGAGAATTCTTCACGACTACCTGAGAATTTGTCAATATTTTTTACGATATCTGGCACTTTGTCTAATTCATGCCAGTTATCCTGGACGCTAGCTGTCTGGTCCCTAAAGGGAATGTGTCCTGGCTGAGAATAATTTAATTGCTTCACTATTTCCTGTAGCTGAGATGACAAAATTGTTTGGATAGCTACATCTAATCCTTGTATCGACAGTGCCTCTATTCTATTTACGGCTGCTGCACCTGAAGAGGATGCTGTCGGAGCATCGGAAGCTGCTGCCTGACTACCACCCTGCTGGAGGACTGCTGCTTTAACCCAGTTGTCATTAGTCATTTTTGAAAAATATTTCGAACCAGGTTTCTTTCAAGGAAATAAGTGTTACGATATCGCGAATATTATGACGTCACGAAAGATATAATGCCGCAAAAATTGGATTTTAGTTTATATTGACAATGGTATAGCGGTATGTCCGCTAATCTTGGTGGAAATGGTTTTTGGTACTTAAATACTTAGTTTGTGGTATTATGCAAAATTTTCAATATTAGATGATTATTCTCTTTTTTTTCAAAATTATTTCTTAAATCTTAATTTGTGGTATTATGCAAATTTTTCAATATTAAATGATTATTCTCTTTTTTACAAAAAAATATTTTTTTTTTTAAATTTTGAATTATTTCTTTCCCTTTTTTTGGGATTACTTATTACTAGTTTCTTTTTCAATTTTTGATTCTTTTTTCTTGAGTGAGAAAAAATTTAATTAAGGATTTTATAAATATTTTAGCTTGTGTTTTTCTTTTTCTTTTTAAATTTAAACTTTTGGTTTTGGTTCACAAAATTTTTTTCTCACTGTGTTTACACAAATTCTTTTTTCTTTTCTTGATTTTCTTTCACTTAGAATTATTTTGCTTAACTTACATTATTAATAACATCTTCGGTGCTTGTACTGATCGGCTTGTAGGAGGGCTCGCTTTTCCAACGTTGAAGGTACTAACGCTCCTGGGCAAACACGTTTGGGTTATCAGTTTTCCTCTGAACGGATCTTGGAGGAAATTGCAGCGATAAATTTGACCCTGTCTGATTCTTAGTGTAGTTCAATATAGTGTTTTTATTTCGTTGACACTTTAAGGCATTTAACGCGTTTTCTCGGTCACGACCACTGATATCTTTCACTAACACTCGATCAAGTTTTATTTAGCAGGGTCCCTGCTCGGGCGCCAATTAAACACTTCCTTCACTCACGGTATAAAAAAATACAATTTTTATTTAAAGTCACTTTACAATTACAACTTAATGATAACTGAAAGATTCTGACTGAGTGAATTCCGCGGAGCTAAAGCGAAGTTTTACCGGATGGTTTGGACTTAGGCTTAAGACTGACTTTCTATGATTTGATTATGTTGGATGAAGGCTTGGATAATTGACGTCGTCGCAGGCGGCGGCGTTGCCTGAGTCCAATAGTCCACTAAGAGCGTGGGACCATTCTTTGTTTACACAAGTGTTCAGGACCATTCTTTGTTTATTGCCGAAATTTGTGGGGTGATTCTGGGTATCAGGCTTGTTGTTTATCCTAACGATCGGACTGTTGCTGGGGATAGGCGATCATGCGACAAATTGGCATCTGACGATTGAGTGGGGTGACGTGTTGTTTATCCTAGCTATCGGACTGTTATTTGAGACAGGCGATCATGCGACAAATGGGCATGTGACGAATGGGTGGGGTTGACCAATGGGAATTGCTTGTGATGATGACTTGGGTTTTATGGTATAAGTACTTGACTCCTTGTTATGATAGAAGTGCTTAACTTATATATATGCTTATAGGTAGTCAAATTAAAAATGTCAATTGAAAGTTGGAAATCTTCAATTTAAATTATGATCTCAATTATAAATGGCGACTCTGCTCACACAGTCAAAGGCGATTATCGATCGCGTTTTAAGTTTAACACAATTTTTGACAATATTCTTTTTCTTAAGTAATTTCTTTTAGCTTTTGGCATTCAAGAGAGTTTTTTCTTATTTGCAGATTATTTGAGAGTGACTCGTATTGTTTCGCATAAGAAAAACACAGGGGAATACCAGAACGATCATGACTTTTAGTTAAGCACTTACGACTTACCCATCCTTCCGGTCCGTCGAAGGCCTTCGTCGTCCGCTGGATGATGCTTAGGAATAAAATATTAGGTTAATTCAAGCGACTGGCATTCATATGCAATAAAATCGGTCTAAGGGACTCTCAATCCGCAACGAACAAGCTTTCTCTGCCCGTATCCGACTCGGGCGCTTATTCCAAATTAGTTGTCTTTGGCGAATTGCCTTTATAGCCCTTCACGGTGTGCATCTTTTAAAGGAATCGGTGTCCCAACAAAAAAAATTATCTTCTGCAAATTTACGAAATTCCAATTTTCATTTCTTTTTCCAGGTTTCCAAAATACAAATCAATTATGGCAAAGTTTTCAAACGAACTTATTAGAAATTTACAAAGATTTAAATATCCACAAAAATTATAACTTACGATAATAAGATTTACAAAACTCTATAATAATTGTTGTCTCGATGCTCCAAATTAGTATAAAGTTCAGATTTAAATTTCTTTCTTGAGGAGCAGCGTGATTTAGACGTCTAGCCAGGGCGGAAGTTCGTCATAAAAGAGTGTGCGCCTGATACCACTACGGTTGCACTTGTAATGATATCGAACCTCTAATCGTGATCATTTTTTTCTACGCAATATCCCATTACTTATTGAAATTTCAACTAATGTCTTAATTTTCAAAAATAAAAGTAACGGCAGAAACTGGGCACTACAGCCACATGATAATACTAGAACTTGCTTCGGAGTATTAGCCTGAAAAAAGACGGTTACAGCCTAATGTCCTTAGCATGATTAGTCCCTATCAGTTTGCCATTTAAATCCTCCAGCACGTAATAACAGTTTCCTTATCTCTCTCTTACTCGAGACTTTAACCATAGCAAGTTCAATTTGGCACTAACACATTTTTGAAATTTGCTTTGACCAAAATTACGTCTAAAGATTTCTTGTCCTACCTTCAAATTAACCTAGTTGGTGAGAACCAAGGTTATATACCTATTTTTCTTGAGCAAACTACGGCGTAATGCTAACTGATCGTGCTTTCGCAACACGTTATTCGATTCATTTAGCATATTTATCCTTTCGAGAAGAGTGTATTGAGAACCATGTGTGGCCATGTCAAAGCCAAACAAAGCATGGAAAGGAGAGCATCCTATACTCTGATGATACGAATTCCTTAGTGCACAGCTTATAGCGGGTATATGTAGTTCCCATTCGCGCTGGTCCTCTTTAAGATAGGCGCGGATTGCTGCAATGATGTATCTGTTTACTCTCTCAGAGGCATTCGACTATGGGGAATAAATTGCTGTATACACATGTTTTATACCCAATGTCGTTAACAATGCATTAAATTCGCTTGCCTTGAATTGTGAACCATTGTCGCTAACCAATATCTCGGGAACTACTTATCAAAAAAATATATTATCTTGCAGATACTCTTGGATTACATTGCTCTTAAATACTTTAAGCGGTTGAAGCCAATGATACTTAGATAAATGATCAACCACTATCAGAAGTCCTATATGACCACGTATGCTTCTCGGATATGGTCCCAAAGGATCGATATATAATCGCTGAAAAGGTCTCTCTGATACTACAGGTTTACCCATCGTTGGCTTTTATATTTGGTTGTGTGCTTTCGTTGACTTGAACGTCTCACAATTCCGTATATAATCACGCACTTCCATCACCATCCCAGGCCAAAACAATGTCCGACGTATGAGCTCCAAAGTTTTTGGTCAAATCTCTCGAAAACATTCTGGGCAATGCGTCGGGTACTTCATTGTCTTGACCACTTCGGTGACTTACTTCAAACTTGTAACCTTGCAGATTCATGGCCCATCTCGCAAGTCTTCCTTTCAGATCTGATTGTCGCATTAGCCAAACTAAAATGGCGTTATCGGTTATAACTTCGAAATCTTGTAGTTCAAGATAGCAGCGGAATTTTTCTATAGCTTCCAAAGCAGCCAAAGCTGCTGCTGAGCTGTTGTTAACTTCTTCGACATAAACGCTATAGGTTTGTCAGCTCCTTCTTCGTCCAATTGTACCCACATTGCGCCGATGCCGGTATTGCTTGCATCACAATGCACGTAGAATTTCTTGTTGAATTCTGGATTGATAATGATCGGGCCGAGGTTAGTTTTTCCTTAAGTTTTTCAAAAGCCTCTTGAGCTTCCTGGGACCATAAATATGTCCTACCAACCAACAACACCCAAGAAACCTCTTGTCTGTTTTATAGTTTTCGGAACTGGCCAATTTTTTATTGCTTCTACTTTGGCAGGATCTGTTGATATTCCTCCTCTTCCTATAATATAGCCCAGGTTTTTAAAATTAGATTTGCCTTTCTAAATTGCTGAGACATACGAATCAGAATCTCCAAATGAGTATCGAAATCTTCTGAAACAACGCAGAGATCGTCAAGGTATGCGAACACACAATATTTCAAACCTGCTGGGATTAGATCGTCTATCAAACGTGACATGGTTTGCGAAGCGTTGCATAATCCGGACGGCATTACGGTGAATTGGTAAAGGGGGCGGCCGGGTATCGTAAAAGCTGTTATGGGTATGGATTTTTCTGAAAGGGCAATTTGCCAGTAGGCATCTTTCAAATTGGCCTTTGGCAGTCGTGCGAAAATTCCATCTATGCTTTGCAGAGGGTATGCATCCATTTTTGTAGCTTCATTTATTTTTCTTCCATTAACACATAATCGGGTTTTACCACCATACGCATAGGAGAACTCCAAGGACTATTAGCTCTCTCGATCGTTCCCATATCTAACATTCGGTCCATTTCTTTATACATCAACTTTTGTGGGAGTCTTACAAAGAAATGAAAATTCTGGACACAACTTAAAAGATTTACAGAAATCAATTCCTAAAATAAGTTTTCTTAATGACGGAATAATAAAAAGATAAAGAGGTTTTCGCTTGCTTTCATATTGCACCTCTATTCTTACTATTCCGGTACCTGGATGTCTTTTCCCATCAGGTGTGGCTACACTTGATAAAATAGTTGAAAATCCGGGATATTTCGTCCAGTCTTTTGCTGCTAAATCTGATCCAATACGACTAACATTGGCACCAGTATCTAATAGACTAAGTTCTGAAAATTCAAGAAATTTAACTCTAGCGTAGAAACGGCCATCTGCGGCTTCGTTAATCATAGACGCTATTATTAGTTTTTGTGCGTCTTTTACTTTCTTCCAAAAGCGACGCAGACGTTCGCTCGATCGACTTCTAAAGAACAGGCAAGTTGCAACCTCCTGTGCAAAGATTTTGTCTTGAGTCGCTCAATAGTTTTGCAGCCGTTGATGGTATGGTAGTAAGGCTGTATTTTATTTTCTCGCCGATTCATAACGGTAACTGTCAATTCCGGTGTTTTGTTGTACGTCGCTGTCTTTTTGCTAACATTGATTGGAGTTTTTCGAACGGCATATATCACCTTGTGGTTTGTAGACATTTTTCTTTCCGCATCCGTAGCAGAAAATGCGGCGCTCTTCTAAACACCTGTCCCATCTGTATCCTTCGATGTCACAATTCCACGAAATGTATTCTTCATGGAGAAATTGCTCTCAACGAAGTTGAGATACCGCTTCTCGTACTTCAGAAATCAGATTTCTTTGTAGCTGATGAACGAGCCGTTTTTCCTTTATTGGTACTGTCAATCTCGATACCAAAATCATTACGTCTTCGTAGTAAACATCAAATGCTTCACCATTCCTCTGTTAATAGTAGGTGCAAATTTCTGCATACCATTTTAAAATCACTCTGAAAGTTGTCTACAGTTAATGCTTTTATTCTGTAAAGAAATTCTGAAACTGTAGGAAAAAGAAAAAAGTTTATGAGTTTCTAACTATGCTATGCATGAACCTTTTAGGGTCCTCTGCTCTGATTACAACCTTCTATTCCCTGTAATCGGCTCAGAGTTTTCTATTAATATGCTTAAAACATCTATCCTATCCCATTTAGTTAATAGATAGCTGTAGTATTATTTGTTTGTCTGTTTTTTCTATTGTGTATTTGTCCACGCGATTCGTGTCGTGCGTTATACGGCTGCACCCCTCGGTCGGTCGGGTGGGAGGTGGGCAGTTATCTGCTTGGGCTCGCGCGTAAAAGAAATGGACAAAATCAATAGACTACAATGCCAACGCCGACATCACAAGCTTAATACGCTTTACTGGTCGTAAAATCGAAACAATCAAATTGACGAATTCCAAGAAAAAACACAGCCTGTAATATGTATATCACTATATTGTAAAGTTTGTATATGTTTCGAAGTATATTCACCGATTCATGTTAAAGCTCCTCATCACTGGTCAGAACTTGAATTCTCCAAGTATCTGCATTCCTAATAAATAAATTACTGAAAACAAAAAAGAAAGCGAAATGAAAAGATATAAACAATTTGATAGCAAAGGATAGATAAAAAAACTAGGTATTTTATTAAGAGATAGAATACGAAGTAGGAGAAGGAAAAATGGAACCTGAAAGTCTTGAACAACTCCGCTGAGCCCGAATCGTATAGAGAAACACGGTTGAACCAAAATAATGTAACAAGTTCTTTGGACCAACACGTTCTCAACACACCCGTACTACATAAAATAAAACAAAGTCCCTGTTACACAGATTACACAATTACTTAATTTAAATAAATTAACTAGAAGGATAGAGAAAAAAAGGATATTAGTATCGCACGAATAGTTAAGATACTAAGATGTTATTGAAGCTTCGCGTCTTAACCCACCCAACCAATGATTTTCCTATCGCAAGATTCGGGAAAATCCCAACATATTCAAGAAAGATCACACACTCTTTACTCAAACATTATAAACGATATTTATTCACGAGGGTTACGGAATACTAAAATACATCAATAAGTCGGAAATATAATCCGATTTAACTGAACTAAAATGATGGTTCTTTTAATAAACGGTAATCAAATTAAGTAATTGGATCATTGCGGGCATCCAAAAGCCAAATTATGGATAATATTATTTTGTTTTGGTGAATCTTAATTGTAAGGTTGATATATATATGCTTATAGGTAGTCACATTAAAAATGTCAATTGAAAGTTGGAAATCTTCAATTTAAATTATGATCTAAATTATAAAAAAAAGCTTTATACAATAAAAGCTTTCTGCTCTCTGACGTGACGGTCGTGTTTTTGCATAGCTCCTGAGTTTTTATTAATATTTATTGTTTTTTCTCAATTTTTAATTGTGCTTAGTTTGTTTACACTTTCGCTGGTGTTGTTCGCTTGACTCCCTTGTGTTTTATTTCCATAATTCGCCAAATTTATCAGTTTAAACAGTTTTTTTTCTTCGTGATTAGTGTTTGGTGCATTTACATATATTTTTTTTTTCTTTCGTCATTGCTTCTGCAGTTGCTCCCCTCATTGCCCCCATCATACCATCAGTGCTAGTGGCTTTGTTGTTCTCTCTGCTTTGTGCTTGTGCTCAGCTCTCTCCCGCGTAATCACTTCTGTAAGGCCGCCTCTCAAAGCTCGGCTTATAACTGTTCTTGCACTCTCTGTTGTGCTGTGCACTATAAGTGTCTCTTTGTTTTATTTGTAATTATTGATTTTTTATCAATAACTATCTTTGTGCTGTGAATTTAATTTTTCTATATATTCTTATATATATATAATTTTTTTTTTGCCTTTCTTTCGGCTTTTCAAGGGCTTGTTGTCTACCTAATTGCAAATATTCTGATCGTTTTGATGATCAGTATAGAGCAATATCTTGTTGGCTCTGCGATAATCTTATTCACTTAAAATGTGCTGGGCTCAATGGCCGCGACTACGACAAATTTTCTGGTTTGTCTGTGTCTAAGCCTGAGCTTGGCTTAATGCGCTGGACTTGCCCATCTTGTGCCAGCCAGCAGCTTGATTTTAGCCGTATGTATGTAGGAAATGAAGTGTCAGGCAGTACCGAGTGAGCGAGACAGAACGACACGCAGCGGCCGTACCTATCTGGTCGACTCACTCATGGAAAAATAAAGTAGAAGCGTCGATCGGAAAGGACTCGAAATCGTACTCTCGCCTCGATCACATCGCACACCCAAATTTTTCGCTAAGGCCATTATAATAATTAATAAATATATGTATTCTTAACACAAAGAAACATTGTTAATAAATAATAAAAAAGTTTAAATAAGGAAATCACATCCTTAAATAATATTGAATTAAATAACCAGGAATATTCCAATTCTACAAACTGGGGGCTCAACCGAGATTTCTGGCCCAAGACAATTAGTGAAAATCGTGTGTGTGTGTGTGTGTGTGTGAAGTTCGCAAATGAACAGAAAATTGTTAAAATTGCATGCATTAACGTGTAATATGTATACAAAGTCAAGGTTGTTGGCGAACGAATTTCAAAAGACGCAACCACTACAAGTTCAAAAACTAGTGGAAGTTGGCGTGACTGTACGAGAGGCGACGAGTGGACGGTGAGACGGTGAGCGGTCGGACGACGCAAGAAGAGCGTCACCCAGAATTTTGGCGCCGTTTAAGCAAAAGTCGGCGGCTGAAGTTGAGAGCAGCTCGAGAGGTAAAGAGAAAGCAGACAGCGGACACGAAATTGATGATAATTTGTGGTCACTGTGGAAACGGACAGACGGAGAGAGCAGACAGCGGGCACGAAGTTGATGATAATAAGTGGTCACTGAGGAAGCAGACAGACGGAGAGAGCAGACAGAGGGCACGAAGTTGATGATAACCAGTGTTCACTGTGGAAGCAGACAGATGGAGAGAGCAGACAGAGGGCACGAAGTTGGTGATAACTAGTGTTCACTGTGGAAACGGAAAACCAAAGGAGAACAGAAAGCGGACAACAACCGTTACAAAAGCAGACGACGCTGACAAGACCAAACGAGAAGGCAGCAGACACGAAGTTGAGACAATTGGTGTGGAAGCAGACAAAGAGAATTCACGAGAACGAGTTGAAAACAGCCGAGTGAGTAGCGACAACAGAGAGCGAACCGAACAGTTGCTACAGAGATATTGAGTGGCTCCATAGAGCATGACGACTATAGTTGGGTGAGCTGTTTAATTATTGTCTTGAGTGTGAGTTACTTTGCCTGCACAACAAAACCAGACTGGTGGCAAAAATATTGATGAAATTGATGCGAGCTGCAGAGAGCACATTTCTAAGAATCGTCTGAATTAAACCATAACCCAACACATTTTGACCTACATTAACATAGTGTGTAAATCTTGTTAAGTCGTAACAAATTTGATTGATTAATATGTACTACCTATATATTACTATACCAATCTTGTTAAGCAATATAACTGTAATTGAGTGAAATGGATCGAGGTAAGATTCTAACGTTGCGTATTGAGGAGTTGCGCACTAAATTGGAGAGTGAAGGCTAGAGACTACAGGCCTTAAAGCAGAGCTGCAAACGCGTCTACTCCTCACTACGATCCGATCCTGTCCCGACACAGTGGGCAGGTCATGGTTCACACTAAAGATGTGGAGGAAGCGTTTCGAGTTTTGCGGTTTAGGTTCGATTGATGTTGTACAATGGATTGGGCTAGAGAATGCGCTTTAACCGTACGTGGAGTCGTTACAGTTTTGTGTATGCAAACAATTGTTAAAGGGAGCTGCATTTCTTTATACGTGTGGATTTTGTAGTTGGGAGTCCCTGAAAGTAGCTTTGAAAAACGAATTTAGAGTAAAGGTTTCATCAGCAGAAGTTCATAGAAGACTGAGCAATCGACAGTTAAAGAGAGGTGAGAACTTGTATGAGTTTTTGTATTCGTTAATGGAAATCGCAAAGCCAATCGATTTGGATGACGAAAGTTTAATCGAGTATTTCTTAGAAGGTATACCAGACATGAGAGCAAATAAGGCATTATTGTATCAGGCGAGAACAGTGGATGCGTTAAAAGTTCAAATAGAGACCTACTTAAAATCCTATGTTATTAGAAAGTCGTCAAAGAAAACAACATTCGAGTCATCTGTTCACAAGCAAGGTAGAGATAATAGAGAGAAAAATTCGACAACAAAAGATGATCGCAAATGTTTTAAGTGTGGTGATCCTTCACACGTGATGAGAGACTGTAACAAGAAAACGTTTACTTGTTTTAAATGTGGCAAAACAGGCCATCGTTCGTTTGAATGTAAAGATAAAGATACCACCAAATTTGAAAGCACCAATGTTGTAGATGATAAATTAATAAAAGCATCAGGTAAATTTACTGATTCGGGTTTGGAGTTGAAAGAAGTAACTTATAAATCGATTAAGTTCAACGGTCTAATTGATACAGGAGCAAATTTGAGTCTCATACGTAAAAGCGTGTTTGTTAAACTCGGAATTAAGTCACTAACTGGATATTCGAAGACCCTTACAGGCATTGGTGGAAGTCATGTGATGACCTTCGGTAGTTTTAGCATAACTGTCAAGATAGATGGCATTGAGATGGAAGTCGAGTTTCATATCGTTCCTGATGAAGACATGGCATATGAGGCAATTTTGGGTAGAACCATATTAGATCACGTCGATTTGGTTGTTACCAAGAAAGGTACAAAGTTTGTGAGCATCAACAGAAAAAAATCACTGTGTAACGCGAATAAATCTTGTGCTGAGTTGTTTGAGGAATTTGAAAGTATGTGTATGCATAGTGCAGAACAGAATAAATTGGAAATCAAGAGTGAATTGTCACATATCAGTGCAGAAATCGGTAGTGAAGTCAAGAAGTTGATTAATAGTTACAAACCTATTAGAAATACAAACACTCCTATAGAAATGAAGATTGTACTAACGGATGAGTTGGCAGTTTATCAGCATCCAAGGCGTCTAGCAGAGTCTGATCAGAAAATCGTTGATAGTATAGTACAAGAATGGTTAGAGGAGAAGATAATAAGGCCAAGTTTTTCCGAATATGCTTCGCCTGTTGTACTTGTAACAAAGAAGAATGGGAAAAAGCGTCTGTGCTGCGATTACAGAAAGCTAAATGAGAAAGTGGTCCGAGATAATTTTCCTATGCCACAGATGGACACCGTATTAGAAAAACTTCAAAGTGCGTTGGTTTACACTACTTTAGATCTAACAAACGGGTTTTTCCATGTTCCTGTTGAGGAAAAATCTCAGAAGTACACTGCATTCGTAACTCAGAATGGTCAGTATGAACTCCTGTACGTACCATTCGGAATTTCCAACTCTCCAGCAGTTTTTACCAGATTTATAATGGCAGTAATGAGAGAATCAGTAAAGAATGTAGATGCAGTGGTGTATATGGACGATATAATTATACCAAGTGTTAGCGTGAATGATGGTCTAATTAAACTTAAAAGGGTGTTGAAGATAGCTGCGGAAAATGGGTTGAGAATAAACTGGGAGAAATGTCAGATACTGCAGAGTAAAGTAAATTTTTTTGGGCTATATAGTTCAAAATGGAAGTATTAAGCCAAGTAAGGAGAAGACTGATGCCGTTTCAAGATTCCCGATCCCACATGATAAGAAGTCAGTTTTAACGATTTTTAGGGTTAACATCGTATTTCCGTAAATTTATCGAAGGATACGCACTAACAGCTAAGCCCTTGACTGACATTTTGCGAAAGGACAACAAGTTTGAGTTTAAAGAATTGCAAATGGTAGCGTTTGAGCAATCGAAGTTAGCATTGATCAAAGGTCCTGTTTTAAAGCTATACAATCCTAAGCTAGAGACTGAAATTCACACTGATGCCTCGAAACACGGTTTCGGAGCTGCGCTTTTACAGAAAGATTCAGAAGATGGTTTATTCCATCCGGTACAATATATGAGTCGGAAAACTAAACCTTGCGAAGAGAAGTATGATTCATTTGAACTTGAGGTTTTAGCAGTTATTGGAGCATTATAAAGGAATTTGGTTTTAAATAAAAAAAAAAACGTTAGCACGTTGGGCAATGTACCTACAAGATTTCGATTATCAGATCAAACATCGTTCAGGTTCAAAGATGCGGCATGTGGATGCCTTGAGCCGTTTATCTTGTTTTCTGCTAACTGACACTATAACCCATAAATTAAGGGAAGCACAGTTGTCAGATGATTGGACTAAATTGATTAGGACCTTAGTTCAACAGAAAGGATATGAAGATTTTTACATTGAAAACGAAATATTGTTAAAGGACCCTAATCGAGAACTTATTGTCGTTCCCTTTGCAGATGGAAAAGGAAATAATACAGATTGCACATAAACAAGGACATTTTGGAGCTAGAAAGACTCAGGATATCGTAGAAAAATCGTATTATATTCCAAAATTAAAAGAGAAGGTAGTCCGTGTTGTTGAGTGTTGCGTGGAATGTCTTATTGTTAATGCCAAGACCGGCAAAAAGGAAGGATATTTGATGCCAATAAGTAAAGGAGATCAGCCATTGATGACATATCACATTGATCACGTTGGCCCGATGGAGGTCACAACAAAGCGTTACAATCATATACTTGTTATTGTTGATGGGTTCTCTAAGTTTGTATGGTTGTATCCGACTCGTGGAACAGGAGTCGAGGAAGTACTTAGTTCTCTTGAAAGGCAGGCCATAATTTTTGGTAACCCGATGAAAATAATTTCTGACAGGGGAGCAGAATTCACGTCCAATGCGTTTAAGGAATATTGTAACAGACAGGATATACAGCATTTACTGATAGCAACAGGTGTACCTCGTGGCAACGGCCAAGTAGAAAGGATGCATAAGATAATAGTTCCAATGATTTCAAAGTTAAGTCAAGAGAATGAGGGAAACTGGTACAAGTATGTAGGTCGTGTGCAACAATTTATTAATAATACTGCTCCAAGAAGTACAAGAGTTACACCTTTTAAGATTTTGACAGGAATAGAGATGCGTAGTCCTGATGATCCCAAAATGAGAAAGCTGATAACCGATTCGTTAATAGAAGAATTAGACTGTGGTCGTGATGAGATTAGAGCGGAGGCTCGAAAGAATATCGATGAAATACAGCAGGAAATGAAAAGAACGTTCGACAAAAACAGGAAATGTGAAAGAAAATACAATTTAAACGAGTTAGTGGCGATAAAACGTACGCAGTATGGGACAGGTCTAAAGTTGAGAGGTAAATACTTAGGACCATATAAAGTTACGAAGGTGAATAGGCACGGTCGATACGACGTCGAGAAGGTTGGCGACGGTGAAGGACCTTGTAAGACCTCAACAGTGGCTGAGTTCATGAAACCTTGGCTAGGATCATTCGGGTCGAATGACTTGTCAGGACAGCCGATTGTAGGAAATGAAGTGTCAGGCAGGCATAATCATGGCAATCGTTTGGTACCGAGTGAGCGAGACAGAACGACACGCAGCGGCCGTACCTATCTGGTCGACTCACTCATGGAAAAATAAAGTAGAAGCGTCGATCGGAAAGGACTCGAAATCGTACTCTCGCCTAGATCACATCGCACACCCAAATTTGTCGCTAAGGCCATTATAATAATTAATAAATATATGTATTCTTAACACAAAGAAACATTGTTAATAAATAATAAAAAAGTTTAAATAAGGAAATCACATCCTTAAATAATATTGAATTAAATAACCAGGAATAAAGTTTCGTTTAAAGTTTCTTTCTTTAAACAAACGGGCCAAACAGCTGTCAAACAAGTGTGACTCTAGCGTACATTTATTGTCGCAATTCAAGTTTTTTCCACCTTCTGAGAAATTGCACAAGAAATGTACCCTTGAGTTGCATCGTAAGCAGTCGCCAGCTCTCTCTATTACTTCCTCTCCGATTTTACTTTCGCCTACACCATCTTCTTGTCCCTCTTTGTGCTCTTCTTTTCAAATTGAAGTACCCATTACAAGGCTCTCAATCACTTGCGGATCCCAATGCTCCTCCGCCTCCACTAACTGTAGTGCCTCATCGCAAACAATTATTTATCTCTAGGCTTGCTCCAGACACTTCTGAGTCGTCTGTGGCAGCTTACATTGGTAATATTTGCCCTGCTAAGGTTTTAATTCAAAAGTTTAAGTTTTCTAGGCTTCGCGAAATCTCCTCTTTTAAAATTACAGTACCAAATGAGTACTTCTCAGCTATTGTTGACCCTAATTTTTGGCCAGAGGGCCTAGTTGTAAACGAGTTTGCGCCCAATAAGCGCTCTCGTCCGTTGCCTGTCCACCTTCCTAATTTATCTTCTGCTTCAAAAAACTAATAACGTCTAGTCTTTGCATTTATTATCAAAATGTAAGAGGACTTCTTACCAAGCTCTCGAACCTGTTCTGTGATAGCCAAATCTTTTCAGCTGACATATTAGCTTTCTCTGAAACTTGGCTTAACTCCTCTATTTTGGATAATGAAATTCTTTCTAATTACTTTATTTTTTATGGGCTTGATCGTGTTGGTCGTCGTGGCGGTGGAGTACTCATTGCTGTAAACTCGAATCTGTCTTCAAGTGTGGTGCCGATTGATCTCCCCTTAGGTGTTGAGTTTATTTGCGTCGAAGTTACATGTTCTAACTTTAGCCTATATATCTCTTGTTCATATATTCCTCCAGCTTCTGATATCATGATCTACGTACACCATGCTGATGCTTTACGAACTACTTTTGGTTGTCTTAAAGATCGTGATTTTTTTTATAGTTTTAGGTGATTTTAACTTGTCTAATATTTCTTGGCTTGTTGATGATAATCTATCTTTCTTAATTCCTTCATCTCAACATGTTTTTCTTGATAGCCCACTTGAATGTCCACTATATCAGTTGAGTTCTTTCCCTTACTCTTCTAAAAGAATCCTTGATCTTGTTTTTGTCTCTGATCCCACTATTAGTGCTGTATCTCAAACACAGCCACTAATGAAACCTGAAGATCCTTATCACCCTACCATTGAAGTTACTATTTCTTACAATTCCGTTACTATTCATTTAATAACATCTCGAATTCTCGTCGTAGATGTTTTCGTAAAACAAATTTCAATCTTCTTAACAGCCTTATTTTCTCTTTTGATTGGTCATTTCTATTTGAGTGATGCGATATAGATTGTGCAGTGAAGTTTTTCTACTCTGCTCTTAATTCTCTAATTGATAAATGCGTTCCCTACCCTATGTGAATGTCTCTACCGTGTCCAGCTCGCCAGTCTGGTTCACACGTAGGCTCTCTAATCTTCGTAACATTAAATCGAGATATTTTAAAAGATTTAAAAAAACTGGTTCGCGACTTGACTATGCAAATTATTGTATAGCCAAATCTCAATTTTGTAATGTACTACCTTCTTCAATGTACTACCTTCTTCACACTTAACGACCAGACTGCTAATAATGATTCAAATATTGCAGATCTGTTTGCTAAATTTTTTCAGTGGACATATTCTACTACTGTTTCGGATACCACACCCTATCCCTTTTCAATCCCACATTTAAATTGTATGTTTTTTCCCAGTATTACTGAAGACTGTATTATCTCTAGCTTGTCATCTATGAAGTCTTCCTTCGTTCCCGGGCCTGATAATATATATATAATATAATGTGTTCGATTTCCCTATCTGAGCCTTTAGCTCGGTTATTCTTTATATCGAGTGAGACTTGTAGCTTTCCTGATATTTGGAAGGAGTCTTTTATTATTCCGCTTTTTAAAAAGGGTAGCAAATTGGATGTTTCTAACTACCGTGGCATTGCCAAACTTTTGGCATTACCTAAACTGTTTGAGAAAATTATTACGTCTTCCCTTCAACATCTATCCAGATCCACTATTTCTCCTTGTCAGCATGGCTTCATGAAAGATCGTTCGTCGCTTACCAACCTTTTAGAATTGACTACCCTTGTACACCATGGCTTCCGTAAAAAGTGTCAAACTGATGTTATTTATACTGACTTCAGTAAGGCTTTTGATACGGTTGATCATTCTTTGCTTCTCGCGAAACTTAACATCATGGGTTTTTCACCAAAACTATTGGGTTGGTTAAAGTCGTATCTTATTGGCAGAACCCAAAAGGTGTCTTTTCGTTCCTCGATATCTAAAACTGTTCGAGTTACGTCAGGTGTACCCCAAGGCAGTCATCTGGGCCCACTATTATTTAAATTGTTTATTAATGATTTGCCTTCGGCCTTGGCTCATTCACGCGTGCTCATGTTTGCGGATGACGTCAAGATTTGTTATTCCTATAATGATCCTTCTTTCCAACAGTACTTGCAATCAGATCTCGATGCGTTCTGTGATTGGTGCCACGTTAATAAATTACACCTTAATGCCTCTAAGTGTTCTTTTATGACGTTCAGTCGTTTGTCTACGCTTCTAGCTCATTACTCTATTAAGTCTGTTCTGTTAGATTGTGTACCATCATTCAAAGACTTAGGCGTTATGTTTGACCCTAAACTTTCATTTAATGTTCATATTTCTTCAATTATCAATAGAGCAAGCAGCCTTCTCGGCTCATTAAACGTTGGGCCAAAGAATTTGATGATCCCTATGTAACAAAGGTTTTATACACTTCGTTAGTTCGCCCTACTCTAGAATATTGCTCGCCAGTGTGGAACCCGCAATATGATGTTCACCAGCGTAGTATTGAATCGGTACAGAAGCAATTCCTTAAGTTTGAGCTACGCGGTCTAAATTGGGACACGGGCCTTCGTCTACCTTCTTATTCTGACAGACTTCTTCTTATTAATCTTCCTTCACTTTATAACCGTAGGCTTGTTTTCGGCATTCTCTTTCTCCATAAACTAGTCAACGGCGAAGTCATTTCTACCAATTTACTATATACGCTATATTTTTGTGTTCCCTCAGGTCGGACCAGAAACTTTTTTCCTATTCACCTTAGTAGATGTCTGACTAACTACTCTCTTCACGAACCTCTTCGTGTTCTTTGCCAATCTTTTAACAACCTTTCTCACCTTATCTCTCCTCATATTTCTGTCACTTCTCTTCTCTTTTTAATCATCTACAGCGAAACCAATGGAAATATTCTGGACTTGGATTGGCTGCTACTCATCCCTGACCACATTGGCTGTGAATCGGGGCATAGCTGGCACCTTGTGCAAATAAAACACCTCCACCGGGTCGGGAATGTTCAGTTGTGTATAAAGCTAAGCTACCTTCTTTATTGAATTACTGTCTGTCTTTAGCTTAAGCTTTTTCGTCGACTGCTGTGTTAGTTGACGTAAATAAAATAAATAAATAAATGGAGTCAAAGGAGATTATCGATCGCATTTTAAGTTTAACACAATGTTTGACAATATTCTTTTTCTTAAGTAATTTCTTTTAGCTTTTGGCATTCGAGAGAGTTTTTTCTTATTTGCAGATTATTTGAGACTGACTCGTATAGTTTCGCATAAGAAAAACACAGGGGAATACCAGAACGATCATGACTCTTAGTTAAGAACTTACGACTTACCCATCCGTCCGGTCCGTCGAAGGCCTTCGTCGTCCGCTTGATGATGCTTAGGAATAAAATATTAGGTTAAATCAAGCGACTGGCATTCATATGCAATAAAATCGGCATAAGGGACTCTCAATCCGCAACGAACAAGCTTTCTCTGCCCGTATCCGACTCGGGCGCTTATTCCAAATTAGTTGTCTTTGTCGAATTGCCTTTATAGCCCTTCACGGTGTGCATCTTCTGAGGGATCGGTGTCCCAACAAAAAAAATTATCTTCTGCAAATTTACGGAATTCCAATTTTCATTTCTTTTTCCAGGTTTCCAAAATACAAATCAATTATGGCAAAGTTTTCAAACGAACTCATTAGAAATTTACAAAGATTTAAATATCCACAAAAATTATAACTTACGATAATAAGATTCACAAATTAGTATAAAGTCATCCATTCGGCTTGATGGCCGAGAAAATTTCAGATTTAAATTTGTTTCTTGAGGAGCAGCGTGATTTAGACGTCTAGACAGGGCGGAAGTTCGTCAGAAAAGAGTGTGACCAAAGCATGCGATCGCGCATGATACCACTTCGCTAGGGTTGCACTTATAAATATATTGAACCTCTAAGCCCACGTGATTATTTTTATAGACGCAATATCCTCCACTTATTGAAACTCCAACTAACTCCTTAATTTTCAAAAATAAAAGTAACGGAAGAAACTGGGCACTACAAGATCTCATGCTGATCAAACATCCGCATGCGTTACAAACATCCATTTTTATAATACCCTCTGCAAGGGTATAAAAATAAGAAACTAAATTAATCTGTGAATAACACATTTCAGTAATTTTGCACATAAAGTAAGGGTTAATGTAATTGATTAATCGATTACTTTACTTTAAAATTTTAAAAATGTGCTTTAAAATCGTTCATCTTAGTAGTCCTTTGTTTAAGATTAAAGCAATCCATGACTTCGGTAATTTTTCTCAAAAATTAAGGCCCTCGAACTCAACCTACCGAAAATCATTCTAAATCAAACATCACCGTCAGAGACTTATTTTAGATAATATATTTCTTAAATCGAACTTAGCCGACTCGAGGTCAATCTTACAAAAGAAGATTATTTCAAAGGCAACACACAAAAAGGTGACCAGGTTGTCTGTATAGCTATTTCAAGAAATAATAAGTTCTATCATCAGCAGACTTTGCTAAAGAAATCCAGAATTGCAATAGCCATACCATGTCTTCAACGCTAAAACTAGTTGGGAATTACATTGCCAACTAAATGAAGCAAAAAAGTTGGCGAAGCCTACAATACCGAAGACCACCTTTTGTGCATACTCTTAGGTGCTATGAAAAATTAGTTTAAGAGCTTCGCCCTTAACAAACTAAATTCACGACCTGTTTTTTTATACACGGTATATTATTTTTTATACACGGTATTGTAGGCTTCGCCAGCTTTTTTCGCTTCATTTAGTTGGCAATGTAATTTCCAACTAGTTTTAGCGTTGAAGACATGGTATGGCTGTTGCAATTCTGGAGTTCTTTAGCAAAGTCTGCTGATAGAACTTGGTAGTTCTTGAAATAGCTATTCAGACAACCTGGTCAACTTTTTGTGTGTTACCTTTGAAATAATCTTCTTTTGTAAGATTGACCTCGAGCCGGCTAAGTTCGATTTAAATTTCAATATGTCGTAATCTCTAACCAGATAATATATTTTTTTTTCTATCTTGTACTTTTCGTCCTTTACAAGTTTTATAAAATTGAAAATGGTTTTCTTGTGAAAAAGCGAAACGTGAATTATAAATGTTTTATTAAAGTTCGGTAAGTGTAAAATAATTTTTAAGCGATTTATTTATTTAACAGACTTGGTCCTTAGGGAGTGCCGATACCGGCGGACTTTAAATATTTAATCTTGTAGTGTGGCTAACCATTTCGTCTTATAGGACCTGTTGGCCAATTTCTCGGCCATATAATAAACTGCTACTCGTTTGGATCCGATGCTTCAAAACTTCCCTTGCCACAATCTTCCCGAAACAGAGACGAGAGACGGTCACACTTGCTCTCTTGCTACTCTTCGATCACAGTATTTTAATTGATTCATCGTGTCGGTCGTGTGAGTCAATCGTTGCTGAGCGTTGAGGAGGGTGAGACAGATATCGAGAAAACTATAATAAACAATAACTACAACAAATAATAAGTGCATTACGAAATAAAATGAACTACGATTAATCTAAATCAAATAAAACCCGAAACTCCTAAACAATCTGACATCGGTCAATTCATCTACCGCCCACAATATCAAAAGTGGTGAACTTTAACGCAATGGACATCATCATTGAGGCTCACAATTTGCCAACTTTAAAGAAGAAGGAGCTGTTGGACTTGCCTTCAACAGGGTAAAAGGCCGAGCTTGTGGCGAGTTTAAACGATGTTCCAGTGGATCGACCTGGAGCTTGTTCCATATCTTTTGGAACTGAGACTGTCGAGGAAAATACAGAAGATGAAAGTAACTGTCAACTGTCAGAGACCACAAATGTGAAAGAGGGCGACAACAACACTGATGGCTTGCTGAAAAAATTGAGCGATTTACTGCGACAACAATTGTTAGACATAGTGGCGCCTCAACACCAGACACAAAACGAAACGCACGATTCAGAACCAATTGGCCCAAGTTCCCTCGATCCCCACCAGCAACAGCTGCAAGAACTAATTGTACAACAATAACGTGAGCGTCAGCTCTCGGTCCAACGCAACAACGCATACTTTTCGGTGGTGTCGCCGACCCCACTGAATGCTACCCTAAGCAATAACACCGAAAGTGCAAGCCACCCAGCAATCAACAGCAATTTACCGTGGTGAGAGCAGTGTGCTTCTCCACAGCAACTACTGCAACGTCTGCTGAAGTATTGACCTGCCTCAAGCGGTCAACGAAAAGACGCGTAGAGTCAGCCACAAGAACAAACCCAACGCCTGTCCATTTTGTCCTGAAAAATGAACAAATGAATGAGTAGCACTCCTAAGCGGAAATCGTTTAAAAATTCTTCCCGATCAGCAAGACGATCAAGCCGGCGCTGTAGATTAAGTTAAATCGGCTAGACCACCCCCTTTATACATCCGGGGAGCCAACTGCAGCGCCCTGATTTCGAATCCATCAATAGGGGTAGCATAAAAAGAAATTAAATGTCAAACCCAAACTGAGGACAATTTCCGAATCATCGAAAAGTACCTCCGTAATGCTAACATCAACTTCTATACCTACCAACCAAAAAGCAGTAAAGGGCTCCAGGTTGTGTTTGAGGGGATTGAGCCATCGGTCTCAACTCAAGAAAAAGCAGAAGCCCCTTAAGAGATACCAAACACCGCAGTGTAAAAACTGCCAGGAATACAACCACCCCTCTAACCGCCGTTTCAGTGAGTGGAAGTGAGATAGCTGCAGTAAAAGCGCGGTATCGGCGAGCGACAAAATACTTGAAAATTCGAACGATGAGCGAGACAGCAATTGACGTTGAGATAAGGCAACTGCAGAAGGAGTGAGAAAGCTGATCAGGAAGGTGGTTCTGGAATTTTCGCATCACATGACAGAACATTCGTGAGAAGTTTGGCCGAAGAAGGTACCATTGGGATACACCAGCAATCAAAAGTCAAGGCAGGAACGGATCGAAGTGCACAATAGAGAGCGCTGAAGAAGTGTAGAGAGATTGTGACGATTCCGGTTGCAAGATTGATTCAAGGTTGCAAAATATATACAATGCTGGCTACAACGGAGGCTGTGTAAATTGCTAGAGAAGTGTACAGTAATTTACTAGTGTTGGTGGCAAAAACGTTTCGAGGCTGTGTTAACTGCTGTAGAAGTGTACAGCGGTTATCCAGGGCTGGAGGCAACGAAGCTTGAATTCTACAGGGACTAGCGTTGAGTTTTAGGAGTGAACTGCGTTAGTGGTGGCGGTGGACATCTGGTGGTAACGGCGTAAGCAACAGAAGCTGAGTTAGCAGCTGGAGAAGTGTACAGTGGTTAGCCAGGGTTGGAGAAAACGGAATTTGGAATTCTCCAGAAACTAGCGTTGAGTTCTAGGAGTGAGCTGCGTTAGTGGTAGTGGAGAACAACAGAGACTAGCGTTGAGTTCTAGGAGTAAACTGCGTTAGTGCTGGCGGAGAACAACAGAGACTAGCGTTGAGTTCTAGGAGTGAACTGCGTAAGTGGTGGCGGTGTGATCAACGATTGTCAGTGGCAACAACTTTAAGGTTGGTGATAAGTTTCGATATTGGATAGTGCAGGAGAAGGATTTCCGAAGGAATTTGGCCATAAGGCTGTTAAACATCGAAAAGAACTACAAAGCAGAGCTACGTGGGACGAACGAGAGACAGGAAAAGCGTATGGTTATCAGATCTAGCGAAAACTGGTAACAAATTTCAAAGCTAGAAAACAGTACTAACATAGTATAAGAAGATTTGTACATAATTTTAAGTCCTTGTAATTGAGATGAAGCTAGCAGAGATTCTGGCTCTAAGAATCGAAATTATCCGAACTAGCGCTGCCTACAACTGGCGGAAAACGGGATTTCCAGAATAGTTTAATTATCCATTATGGTTTGCAGCAGGAAAATGAGGAGTCAAATGATCAGTCAGTGGTATCAGCGAACGGGGAAGTAGAGATTGCAGGAGAAAACGTAGATAGACCGGAGAGATCTTGGTTTACTTTGAAAGATGTCGAAGGCAGTGTTTCACAATTTTCAGGTTCAGATATTCCTAACATTGCTCAATGGATTGAAGAACTAGAAGAATGTGCAGCCACGGTACAGTGGAATGAATTACAGTTATTGTGTGGCGCGGCAAAATCTTTCATAAGGAGTCAGAGAAATATTAAAAACTGGAGTTCTTTGAAAGCAGCTCTTCGTGCTGAGTTTAGTGTAAAAATATCTTCAGCTGCAGTCCATAAAAAGTTAAATCAGCGCCAACAGAAGAAAGGTGAAAATCTAAAGTATTCCGGATACAAAATCCAACAAGATGATGTTATTCCAAGCTCGCAATATTTCAGAGTTAAAGTTTCAAATCGAAGTTTATAAGAAAGGACGTGATTCGTACAAGGCGACAAGCAGATTTGAAAGTGTGGCAAGGTCAGGTGAAGCACAGGCAGTGCAGGCTCGAGGGAGAAAATGTTTTCGTTGCGGAGATGCGACTCATTTAAGAAAAGATTGTCCTAAGTTCGTTCAAAAATGTTTCAAGTGCGGTCAGCCAGGTTATCGTGCAGCTCAGTGTAATATCGAAGCACAGATTAAGCGAGAGAGGCAAGCAAATGTTGTTCAAAATGAGAAAGTTGAAGTTAGTTCGAGTACGTTCACTTTGTCTGGGTTAGAGCTAAAGAAGGTTAGCTATGGGAACATTGAATTTAAAAGGCTTGTAGATACAGGGGCAGATATGTGTTTGATTCGTCGAAGTGTTTTTTGGAAGCTAGGAGTTAAACAACTAACTGGTACTGGGAAGTGGTTGGTGGGAATAGGAGATGCAAAGGTTTTAACGTTTGGTAGTTTCTCTATAATGGTGATCATCGACAAAATTAAGGTAGTAGTTGAATTCCATGTAGTTCCCGATGAGGACATGGGGTTTGATGCTATTTTAGGAAGAACGATTCTTGGCAGTGTTGACATGAAGGTAACCAAAAATGGCACACAGTTTTTCATTAGTCAAGAGCAAAAATTAGTAGAAGAAAAAACTGAATCACTTGAGGATTGGATAAAGCAATTCGAAGTCGGTTTAGAGTTGTCTCATTTAAGTCAAGAACAAGCTAAAGAGGTCGAAATGAGAGTCCAGGTATATGAGCCAAAACGCAATCCTGGTGCGAAAATCAAAATGAGAATTATTTTCAAAGATGATATTCCAGTATACCAACACCCAAGATTGTAGATAATCAGATACAGGAATGGCTTGAGGAAGGAGTTATTCGAGATAGTACATTGGTGTATGCATCACCCATAGTATTGGTAGCAAAGTCCAATCTAAAAGGTTGTGCTGCGATTTTAAAAAATTGAATGAGAAGATAATTCGAGATAATTTTCCGATATTATTGATGGACAGTGTAATTGATCAATTGCAAGGAGGAAAAGTTTTTATTACACTGGACTTGAAAAATGGATATGTTCATGTACTAGTAGAAGCAAGTTCGCAAAAGTTCACTGCATTTCTTACGCAGAAAGGCCAGTATGAATTCTTATATGTACCGTTTGGTATCTCAAACTCTCCAGCGGTTTTCTCGAGACTAATGCTGGCAGCAATGCAGGAGTTGATTCAGAAAGGCATAGCGATCGCGTATATGGATGACATCATCATCCCAAGCAAGGACTTAGAAGAGGGAATGTCAAGAATGAAATTAGTTTTGGAGGTTGCCGAGAAGAACGGGTTACAGTTAAAATGGAAAAAGTGTCAGATTCTACAAAATCAAGTCAATTTTCTGGGATACGTGATTAGTGAAGGGATGATAAAACCGAGTGAGGAGAAAATTTCAGTACACAATTTTCCAAGATCGCGTGTTAGGAAAGCAGTGCAAAGGTTTCTCGGTTTAACATCGTATTTTCGAAATCATCGTATTTTCATTGAGGGATATGCTTTAATGGTGAAGCCACTTTCCGATATGTTAAGGAAGAATAGTAAATTTGCGTTCAGCGAGATCGAAGAAGTACCATTCCAACGATTGAAAGCATCATTCACAAGTCGTTCGGTATTGAGGTTATATGATCCGAAGGGGCAAACAGAGGTCCATGCTGATGCATCGAAATATGGTTACGGGGCAATTCTAATGCAGAAAGATACTAAGGATAATTTGTTCCATCCAATTCAATACATGAGTCGAAAAACGAAGGCATGTGAGCAGAATTATCATTCATATGAGCTAGAAGTTTTGGCTATAATTGAGGCTCTAAAGAAGTGGAGGGTTTACATTCTTGGATTGGAGTTCACTATAGTTACTGACTGTAATGCGTTAATTATGACTATGAAAAAACAGGAAGTTTCGTTGAGATTAGCTCGGTGGGCCATGTTTTTGTAGGATTTTAGTTACAGTCTAGAACATCGGTCAGGATCAAGAATGAGGCATGTGGATGCTTTGAGTCGAGTTAGCTGTTATTCAATAACAGACAGTGTTATGCATCGTTTGAAAGAAGCGCAATTGGTGGATGATTGGACAAAGACTGTACGAAGTTTATTTAAAAATGGCGAGTGTAAGGATTTCTATATTTCAAATCAGGTCTTGTTCAAAGATGCCAATAAGCAGTTGATCATAGTACCCGAGCAGTTGGAGAACGAAATTATCTTACTGGCCCATAAACAAGGACATTTCTCAGCAAAGAAAACACAGTTATTAGTCGAAAAATCATATTTTATTCCTAAATTGAAAGATAAAGTAACACGATTAGTTGAGGGTTGCGTGCAGTGTATCATAACAAATGCCAAAATGTGCAGAAAAGAAGGGTATCTGACAGTGATAAGGGAGATCAGCCTCTCGTTACATATCATATTGACCATGTGGGTCCAATGGACATTACCAAGAAGAGGTACAATCATTTGTTAGTAGTTGTCGATGGTTTTAGTAAGTTCGCATGGTTAGGTTCGGGTAGGAACCCGAAGTACCGGGGCAGAAGAAGTTGTAAATCATTTGGAAAAACAAGCCAAAATATTCACACATTTGTTTGAGCAGTATTGTAAGGACAATAACATACAACATCTATTAATTACAACTGGTGTACCGCGTGGAAACGGACAGGTCGAAAGAATGCACAACATCATAGTACCCATGTTAACGGAATTAAGTTTGGAAAGTCCGGCAACCTGGTATAAGCATGTAGACAAGGTGCAACAATTGATAAACAGCATTGAGCCAAGAAGCACCAAAGTGAGTTCGTTTAAGATACTGACAGGTTTGGATATGAGAGTTCCTGAAGATGCAGAGCTAAGAGAGCGTATTTTAGAATGCATAGTTGACGAGTTGAATGAGGAACGAAAGGAGATCCGAGAAAGGGCGATTGAAAATATTAAAGTCGTATAGGAGGAAAATCGTAAGTCCTATAATGCTAAACGGAAGGTCGAAAGGAAATACGGAATAATCGATTTAGTAGCGATAAAGCGGACACAGTACGGAGTAGGTTTGAAGCTCAAAGGAAATTACTTAAGGCCGTACAAGGTAGTGGCGGTTCAGAAACATGGAAGATATGAGGTTAAAAAGATTGGAGATACGGAAGGGCCAACTAAAACATCCACTGTAGCTGAGTTCATGAAACCTTGGGGACAACCATTCGAGTCGAATGAAACGTCAGGAGGGCCGAATGTAGGAACCGGTGATGAGGCACTGATACACAATAACAGATCCAGAAGCGGTCATCGTTTCTAAAGCCAGTTGTGCTAAGCCACACGTTTCGAGACAGACCTTCAGTCAGTTTGATTTTTTGTTTAAGCCATAAATTAATTCTAACACTAATATCATTGCCAATAACAGAAACAGGAATATAAATAAAACTGAATCACTTGAGGATTGGATAAAGCAATTCGAAGTCGGTTTAGAGTTGTCTCATTTAAGTCAAGAACAAGCTAAAGAGGTCGAAATAAGAGTCCAGGTATGTGAGCCAAAACGCAATCCTGGTGCGAAAATCAAAATGAGAATTATTTTCAAAGATGATATTCCCGTATACCAACACCCAAGATTGTAGATAATCAGATACAGGAATGGCTTGAGGAAGGAGTTATTCGAGATAGTACATTGGTGTATGCATCACCCATAGTATTGGTAGCAAAGTCCAATCTAAAAGGTTGTGCTGCGATTTTAAAAAATTGAATGAGAAGATAATTCGAGATAATTTTCCGATATTATTGATGGACAGTGTAATTGATCAATTGCAAGGAGGAAAAGTTTTTATTACACTGGACTTGAAAAATGGATATGTTCATGTACTAGTAGAAGCAAGTTCGCAAAAGTTCACTGCATTTCTTACGCAGAAAGGCCAGTATGAATTCTTATATGTACCGTTTGGTATCTCAAACTCTCCAGCGGTTTTCTCGAGACTAATGCTGGCAGCAATGCAGGAGTTGATTCAGAAAGGCATAGCGATCGCGTATATGGATGACATCATCATCCCAAGCAAGGACTTAGAAGAGGGAATGTCAAGAATGAAATTAGTTTTGGAGGTTGCCGAGAAGAACGGGTTACAGTTAAAATGGAAAAAGTGTCAGATTCTACAAAATCAAGTCAATTTTCTGGGATACGTGATTAGTGAAGGGATGATAAAACCGAGTGAGGAGAAAATTTCAGTACACAATTTTCCAAGATCGCGTGTTAGGAAAGCAGTGCAAAGGTTTCTCGGTTTAACATCGTATTTTCGAAATCATCGTATTTTCATTGAGGGATATGCTTTAATGGTGAAGCCACTTTCCGATATGTTAAGGAAGAATAGTAAATTTGCGTTCAGCGAGATCGAAGAAGTACCATTCCAACGATTGAAAGCATCATTCACAAGTCGTTCGGTATTGAGGTTATATGATCCGAAGGGGCAAACAGAGGTCCATGCTGATGCATCGAAATATGGTTACGGGGCAATTCTAATGCAGAAAGATACTAAGGATAATTTGTTCCATCCAATTCAATACATGAGTCGAAAAACGAAGGCATGTGAGCAGAATTATCATTCATATGAGCTGGAAGTTTTGGCTATAATTGAGGCTCTAAAGAAGTGGAGGGTTTACATTCTTGGATTGGAGTTCACTATAGTTACTGACTGTAATGCGTTAATTATGACTATGAAAAAACAGGAAGTTTCGTTGAGATTAGCTCGGTGGGCCATGTTTTTGTAGGATTTTAGTTACAGTCTAGAACATCGGTCAGGATCAAGAATGAGGCATGTGGATGCTTTGAGTCGAGTTAGCTGTTATTCAATAACAGACAGTGTTATGCATCGTTTGAAAGAAGCGCAATTGGTGGATGATTGGACAAAGACTGTACGAAGTTTATTTAAAAATGGCGAGTGTAAGGATTTCTATATTTCAAATCAGGTCTTGTTCAAAGATGCCAATAAGCAGTTGATCATAGTACCCGAGCAGTTGGAGAACGAAATTATCTTACTGGCCCATAAACAAGGACATTTCTCAGCAAAGAAAACACAGTTATTAGTCGAAAAATCATATTTTATTCCTAAATTGAAAGATAAAGTAACACGATTAGTTGAGGGTTGCGTGCAGTGTATCATAACAAATGCCAAAATGTGCAGAAAAGAAGGGTATCTGACAGTGATAAGGGAGATCAGCCTCTCGTTACATATCATATTGACCATGTGGGTCCAATGGACATTACCAAGAAGAGGTACAATCATTTGTTAGTAGTTGTCGATGGTTTTAGTAAGTTCGCATGGTTAGGTTCGGGTAGGAACCCGAAGTACCGGGGCAGAAGAAGTTGTAAATCATTTGGAAAAACAAGCCAAAATATTCACACATTTGTTTGAGCAGTATTGTAAGGACAATAACATACAACATCTATTAATTACAACTGGTGTACCGCGTGGAAACGGACAGGTCGAAAGAATGCACAACATCATAGTACCCATGTTAACGGAATTAAGTTTGGAAAGTCCGGCAACCTGGTATAAGCATGTAGACAAGGTGCAACAATTGATAAACAGCATTGAGCCAAGAAGCACCAAAGTGAGTTCGTTTAAGATACTGACAGGTTTGGATATGAGAGTTCCTGAAGATGCAGAGCTAAGAGAGCGTATTTTAGAATGCATAGTTGACGAGTTGAATGAGGAACGAAAGGAGATCCGAGAAAGGGCGATTGAAAATATTAAAGTCGTATAGGAGGAAAATCGTAAGTCCTATAATGCTAAACGGAAGGTCGAAAGGAAATACGGAATAATCGATTTAGTAGCGATAAAGCGGACACAGTACGGAGTAGGTTTGAAGCTCAAAGGAAATTACTTAAGGCCGTACAAGGTAGTGGCGGTTCAGAAACATGGAAGATATGAGGTTAAAAAGATTGGAGATACGGAAGGGCCAACTAAAACATCCACTGTAGCTGAGTTCATGAAACCTTGGGGACAACCATTCGAGTCGAATGAAACGTCAGGAGGGCCGAATGTAGGAACCGGTGATGAGGCACTGATACACAATAACAGATCCAGAAGCGGTCATCGTTTCTAAAGCCAGTTGTGCTAAGCCACACGTTTCGAGACAGACCTTCAGTCAGTTTGATTTTTTGTTTAAGCCATAAATTAATTCTAACACTAATATCATTGCCAATAACAGAAACAGGAATATAAATAAAATACCACATACATATATGGGATAAATATGACAGTCCTTAATGCGTTTTTTTTTCTACAGAGCTGTATAATTACCTGCTGTATAAATTTCAGCTTATTCAAAGCAATACAAATTTATTTTCCTCTCAGGCATTATGCTAGAATGTACGACATTTAGCAAATCTGTGTGCAAAAATTTTATTTGCGAAATTATCAAACTTAAATCCGAAAGAAAAATTTTGCACTTACTCAAGAACTATTTCTCGACATAGAGAACACCAATATACCTGGTTTCTTCTTATTGCCGATTCAAGTCCATGAAGGATGGCTTGTATTTATTCGGATTTTAATTTACTTGTGTTATTTTAAACACATTAAAAATTGAAATATTAATTTTTTTCACTTCCTGCAAAGGACTGTTCCGCTCGGTTGCCAAATTTAACAGAATTTATCAAGATGGTTCGCCTATGCTCTAGGCCACGCTTTGATCGTCGTTTAGCCCCGAAGTCAATTGTCAAAGAGACATTATCCGCTATTGGCATAATGGGAAAAAGGAAATGTACCACTGTGGTGAACTTTCTTTCTTCAATCAAGCAGTGCATTCGCGGGTCATTTAAATTCGGCCTTCATTTGTTTTTTTTTTTTTTCGAGCTGCAAGTTTTAATCAAGTCACCTCCACAACCACTTGGCATGATATGTTCCTTACAATTTCCCTTAAAGGTCTTCTAAAACATAATAACTATTCCCTGACTCTAGATTTCACCCATTGCAGATTGAATTTCGCATTCGTACGAAGTTTCTTCTGAATACTTCTTGGCCTATCCTAAAATGAATTTGCCTAGTGCGCAAGTTATACTGCTTGGCGTTTTTATCTGCTGCTGATGCAATTTGCTGTTTTATTCCTTTTCTCAGCAACTGCAATTGATCGTCTTTCCTAATGGGATTAAGCGATTCGTCTAATAAATTGAACTTATTTAGTAGACCATAATGAGAACCATGTGGTATCATATCAAAGCCGAAAACAGCCAATGAAATTTGGATAAGTGATCCAAAACTATTACCAACCCAATATGCCCTCGTTTACTGCGTGAATATGGACCGAGCAGGTCTATGTAAAACCTTTGAATTGGACGCTTTGATGGCTTTCCCAACGGCGGTTTTAAAATGTAATTCGGTGCTTTGGTAGCCTTGCAAACATCACAGTTACGTACATAATCTCTCACTTGTTACACCATGCCTGGCCAATAAAAGAATCTCCTTATTAATTCTAGGGTCTTAGCTATTCCTTCATATGCAGATATAACACTATTATGAGCACTGGATATGACTTCAGTCGTCAAACCAGATAGAATCCAGAGTTTCCATCTCGATTCTTGATTTTTTAAATTTCCATTACCATTTCCAAACCAACTTCTACTCGTATATCTGGATACTCTTCCAGACTACTTAAAAACTTCTATTTCAAATTCTGATATTCACTATCACTAAAACATTTGGAATTTAAATCAACACCAGGATAAACTTCTTTTAGTGCGCTTATTTCATCTGAATACATTCTCGAAAGCGCGTCAGGTACGACATTGTCCCGACCTTTTCTATGGCTTATTGTGAACTTGTAACTTTGCAATTTCATGGCCCATCTAGCCAACCGACTCTTCAAATTAGGTTGCTTCATTAGCCAAAAAAGGCTCGCATGATCACTAATCTATTCAAATTCCTGGATCTCAATATAGCATCTAAACCTATCGATTGCTTCTAGTGCTGCTAAACATTCCCGCTCAGTTACACTGTAATTTAGTTGAGCTGAACTCAGTTTCTTGGACATAAATACAATTGGTTTTTCTTCTCCTTCATCTGACATCTGAACTAACTTAGCGCCTATGCCGACATCACTCGCAACGCAATGCACATAGAACTTCCGCTCAAATTTCGGGTTCTGCAACACTGGAGCTGAAGTCAATGCAGATTTAAGCTTTTCAAAGCATTTCTGAGCTTGCTCGTTCCAGACAAATTTCTTTTTCGACGACAGAAGCTCGGTGATTGAAAAAATAATATCTGAAAAGTTAGGTAAAAATCGTCTATACCATCCGACTACTATATACAGGGGGTATTATTTCATCCATTGGTCTTCACATTGTTTGCGCGGCATTACACAAACCAAATAGCATGACCACAAAATAATACAATGGACGACCTGGTACTGTAAATGCTGTGATTGCTTTCGATTCGTCACTCAAACCTATTTGCCAAAAAGCATCCTTCAAATATATCTTCGAGGTGATGTTAGCTTTTCGTAGTCTTGCGAAAATTCCGTTGATGCTGGGTAAGTGGTATGCGTCTTTCTTGGTAAACTCGTTAATACGTCGTGCATCTAAGCATAAACAAACTTTTCCGGGTGTAATAACCAAACGCATGGGCGAACTCCAAGGACTAGTTGACTTCTCAATAACTCCTAGCTCTAACATTCTATCGATCTCCTTTTCCAACTGCGTGAGACTGGACAAAATTGCTGTTTAATTGGGGTGGCATTGACTACCTCTATGATGTTGCAGAAGCTTTGTTCTTCCGAGGCCTTGACTTTCAAAGTCTTCTTCTGCTGTCAGCGGAAACTTTTCCTCACTGTCTTTCTCTGGTAATCTAGGCACGTTGCTAATTGAAGTTTCAATCGAGGAAATTGCACCCGGGTCCAATTTGAAAGCTTTCCAAAAATCTGTTCCTAATACTACCCTATGCTTAATCGAAGGGATTATAAAGAAATTAATGTCCTTCATCTGCTCCTTATATTTTACGTTTAGTTGTATGGATCCAATAACTGTTTGTGGCTGTCCATTAGCCGTTTTTACTGATGAATTAATTTTGCGAAATTTTGAATTGTTCAACCAGTCTAATTCAGCCAGGTCTGCTCCAATGCAACTAATATTTGCCCCTGTGTCTAATACGCCTAATTCTAAAAATTGTAAAAATGAAATTGAAGCACAAAATCGAGGGCTTTTGTATATTCTTTTAAACGTATGTGATATGGTTTTATTGGATGAAACTTAATATTCTTCTATTTTTTTGAAAATCTGAAATGTTTTCTTGCTTTTCTTTTTCAGTGAAATTAGTATTTAATCTTTTTTGAGCAACAGTTACTAAGGGTCCGTCCGCTTTTTGCCATACTGTGGTCCCTTCCGATAGTTTTCCGTCTGATTTGAACATTTTATGCACTGCGGCTTGTATACTCCTTTTATTACATCTTCATAAAAATTATCAAATGATTCTCCAATTTTTTGTTTCCTGCTTCTTATTTCTTCGAAAATTAAATCATCATCCTTATTATCACGATATTGACTTTTGAGTTTGTCACAAAAATCTGTCCATTCTACTTGAGTAATTTCTTTACGGTATCTCCAATAACAATCTCGAGCTTTTCCAGTTAGGAGAATATGTAGATTCTTACAGACTACTGAAAAGTCTCCATGTAAACTATCCATAGTTAATGCACGCACTCTGTACACGAATTCTTGAACGCTACTGCCTTTCTGTGATCCGTCGAACTTTGTACCCCAACTCTGGATAATCTGTGTAACCTTTTCGCTCCTGATAAGTGAGGTATAAATCGCTGAATTTCTGTGTGAAGATTGTGCTCTAGCCTGCGTATTTAATTCTTGCATGCTGGCTGCTGCTTCATTTGTCTGCAAACTCTCAAACTTCTGATTTATAAGATTCTCTATTCTTTCAAACAATCTTTCGTAGTCTATCGCTGGTGCCGATGTACTAGCTGCTGTGTTGACTCTTGCCTGATGTCTCTCAAAATTCTCTGGTTGAGCACGTTGTACTCTTCGCTTAGGTGGTCTTCCTTGTCGTAAAAGGTGTGCTTGCGCCTGCTGTCGTGTATTATGAACTTTAGAACCTGCTCCTTTTTTTTTGACTGGCTGATAACTCAGTTCTAACTTGTACATCTCTAAGGTGGCATAAAGACTTGCATACCGGACATTCTTGATTTGCCGAAACATAAGTAATTATACAATTTGTATGGAATGAGTCCATACACTTGGTTGTTGACCTCTCGTGTACGTCTGAAATAAATTGTGAAAAAATGCTACACACTTGTGATGAGGATGATCGTGGTGCCTCCTCGCAATCTTTATCGCTGTGTGATAATGGCATTTTAAATATTTGACTGCGTTTTCAAATCAACCAAATTTTATGAAAATTCCTTTTTTTTTTTTAAATGAATTTATAAACAATTTTTCTTTTTGGGTTACTCTAAGTGAATTCGGGCGTAATAATTTATTTTATCACTAGGGACTACTCTTGAATTCTGCATTCTGTTACTATTTTTTATTTTTTGGCTTAGTAACAGGAAATCGAAATTTACATAGTTACACTCATATATTGGTAGTCTCTTTCTTTCGAGGGTTGGGGTCTCTTGCCTCTAAATCCCATAGTTCCATTCTCTATAAAAAAAATCATCTTCCTTTTTATACCCTTGCAAAAAGGGTATATGCAACGCATAGAACGAAGCATCTCCGACCATACAAAGTATATATATTGTTGATCAGCACGACGAGACGAGTTCAACTAACCATGTCCGTCCGTCCGTCCGTCCGTCTGGATCAACGCAAACTCCTCCTAGACCATAAGAGCTACAGAGCTGAAATTTTGCACGTAGGCTTGTACATACTGCAGGCGTTGTATATCTCGGATTCAGCCGGATCGGACCACTATATCATATAGCTCCCATACAAACCCCAAAGTCACGAACAGTGACTTTTCTCAATAACTTTGTTATTTTCTATGCTATTATCGTGAAACTTAATCTTAGAGAGTTTATTACGCCTATAAACGACTGTGCCAAGTTTCATCAAGATCGGGTGACTATATCATATAGCTCCCATATGAACGATCGGTCGAAAACAGTGACTTTTATGAATAACTTCGTTACTTTTAACGTGATTGTTTTCAAATTAAACATTTGTTAGTTTAAAATCTCTGTTAATGACTGTGGCAAATTTTATCAAGATCGGATGACTATATCATATAGCTCCCATAGGAATGATCGGTCGAAAACAGTGACTTTTGTAAATTACTTCGTTACTTTTAACGTGATTGCTTTCAAATTAAACATTTCTTAATTTAATATATCTGTTAATGACTGTGTCGAATTTGATAAAGATCGGGTGACTATATCATATAGCTCCCATAGGAACGATCGGTGGAAAACTGTGACTTTGGTCAATATCTTCGTTATTTCCTATGATTGTAGGCCATTCTTTCGCAAACATAAGCCTTTTTAGATAAAACGTTCTTCCACATTGATGGCTAATAGGTAAGGAAAGAGTTACCAAAAAAGTTGCAAGGGTATACAAACTTTGACGCGGTCAAAGTTAGCCCCGGCCCTCTGGTTTTTTTCTGTTGCCTCCCACATGGGTTGGTTTTTTTTTCTTTGTAATTTTTTTATACTTTTTAACTATTTATACATATTTCTTTGGGCTGCGTGTTTTTGCTATTTTTCACCGCTTGCCCTAGCACTTGCCGATGTCGTAACGAAATTTGACTGATCAGCGGGTGCCAATGCAATTGTGTCGTCCCCTTCGATAACATCTTCGCTGCTTGCACTATCCAACATGAATATTTTGGAATTCTGGCTATGCACTTGTCTAACAAAAAAAATTATATACATATATGGGATAAATATGACAGTCCTTAATGCGTTTTTTTTCTACAGAGATGTATTACCTGCTGTATAAATTTCAGCTAACTTAAAGCAATGCAAATTTAATTTCCTTTCCAGGCACTATGCAAATCTGTGTGCAAAAATTTTATTTGCGTAATTATCAAACTTTAATATACCAAAGAAAAATTTTGCACTTACTCACCAATATACTTGGTTTCTTCTTATTGTCGATTCAAGCCCATGAAGGATGGCTTGTATTTATTCGGATTTTAATTTACTTGTGTTATTTTAAACACATTAAAAATTGAAATATTCATTTTTTTTCACTTCCTGCGAAAGACTGTTCCGCTCGGTTGCCAAATTTAAAAGAATTTATCAAGATGGTTCGCCTATACTCTAGGCCTCGCTTTGATCGTCGTTTACACCCGAAGTCAATTGTCAAAGAGACATTATCCGCTATTGGCATAATGGGAAAAAGGAAATGTACCACTGTGGTGAACTTTCTTTCTGCAATCAAGCAGTGCATTCGCGGATCATTTAAATTCGGCCTTCCTTTGTTTTTTTTTTTTCTTTTTCTTTCGATCTGCAAGTTTTAATCAAGGCACCTCCACAGATTGACAAATTCGTGGATCCGCGTTAAACCCGTTACAACACATTTGTTTTATTCTTTCAGATCTCAAATTTTCTAAAGAAAATCACTTTTACATAAACTTGTTCATCTTATTTGTCGTTTTAGCACTTTATTATTTCTCACTCATTATTTTTTTATATATTTTAAGTTCAACCTAACGGTTGAGCCGTCATATTTTCCTTCGATTAATTTAGTTGAGCCGTCATATTTTTCTTCCTTTAGGTTAGGTTGAGCCTTAATTTTTCCTTCAATTAGGTTGGGTTGAGCCTAAGAATTAAATTTATTGTTATATTATTTATTTATTTGGTAAGTTATTATATTTAAGAAAGATTATTAAATTGGTTTCTAACACATTTAAGTGATTTTATGAAATGCTCTTGCTTCGTCTACACACACACACACACGTCGTTTTTCGTTCGTCTGTCTCTACTCTCTCCTTGTTTTTGCCGTTGCCACATCGCTTTCTCTGCTCTTCTTGCCACCTCGTCGATCAGCTGCTCGAGGATAGGTCGGGCCTTACAGCGCTACCATACCATTTCCACATTTATCCAACGAATTGACCTCGAGCCTGCAAAGCATATCATAAATAATTAAAAACCCGCTAACATCAACAATAACAATGCTATGTTTATATCATTAAAGCTCATTTAATTATTTCTAATATTTGTATCAGATTAAATCTTTCTTGGTAAACTCGTTAATACGTCGTGCATCTAAGCATAAACGAACTTTTCCGGGTTTAATAACCAAACGCATGGGCGAACTCCAAGGACTAGTTGACTTCTCAATAACTCCTAGCTCTAACATTCTATCGATCTCCTTTTTCAACTGCCGGTGAGACTGGATAAAATTGTTGTTTAATTGGGGTGGCATTGACTACCTTTATATGATGTTGCAGAAGCTTTGTTCTTCCGAGGCCTTGACTTTCAAAGTCTGGAAAAAAAAAATTGATGATTCCGCCTAAGGTTTTTCTTCTTCTGCTGTCAGCGGAAACTTTTCCTCACTGTCTTTCTCTGGTAATCTAGGCACGTTGCTAATTGAAGTTTCAATCGAGGAAATTACACCCGGGGCCAATTTGAAAGCTTTCCAAAAATCTGTTCCTAATACTACTCTATGCATAATCGAAGGGATTATAAAGAAATTAATGTCCTTCATCTGCTCCTTATATTTTACGTTTAGTTGTATGGATCCAATAGCTGTTTGTGGCTGTCCATTAGCCGTTTTTACTGATGAATTAATTTTGCGAAATTTTGAATTGGGTCTGCTCCAGGTCTGCTCCAATGCAACTAATATTTGCCCCTGTGTCTAATAAGCCTAATTCTAAAAATTGTAAAAATGAAATTGAAGCATAAAATCGGCCATCTACGGCTTCATTAAATACTAAACAAATTAACCTTCTTTTGGTATTCCGTACCGATTTCCAAAAGTTACGCATACGCAAGGTTGAGCGTTTTGGTGCTCTCTTGACGCATGCGACATTACTACCATCAGAAAATATTCTTTCGAGGGCTTTTGCATATACTTTTAAATGTACATATGTGATATGGTTTTATTGGATGATTCTTCTATTTTTTTGAAAATCTGAAATGTTTTCTTGCTTTTCTTTTTCAGTGAAATTAGTATTTAATCTTTTTTGAGCAACAGTTACTAAGGGTCCGTCCGCTTGTTGCCATACTGTGGTCCCTTCCGATAGTTTTCTGTCCGATTTGAACATTTTATGCACTGCGGCTTGTATACTCCTTTTATTACATCTTCATAAAAATTATCAAATGATTCTCCAATTTTTTGTTTCCTGCTTCTTATTTCTTCGAAAATTAAATCATCATCCTTATTATCACGATATTGACTTTTGAGTTTGTCACAAAAATCTGTCCATTCTACTTGAGTAATTTCTTTACGGTATCTCCAATAACAATCTCGAGCTTTTCCAGTTAGGAGAATATGTAGATTCTTACAGACTACTGAAAAGTCTCCATGTAAACTATCCATAGTTAATGCACGCACTCTGTACACGAATTCTTGAACGCTACTGCCTTTCTGTGATCCGTCGAACTTTGTACCCCAACTCTGGATAATCTGTGTAACCTTTTCGCTCCTGATAAGTGAGGTATAAATCGCTGAATTTCTGTGTGAAGATTGTGCTCTAGCCTGCGTATTTAATTCTTGCATGCTGGCTGCTGCTTCATTTGTCTGCAAACTCTCAAACTTCTGATTTATAAGATTCTCTATTCTTTCAAACAATCTTTCGTAGTCTATCGCTGGTGCCGATGTACTAGCTGCTGTGTTGACTCTTGCGTGATGTCTCTCAAAATTCTCTGGTTGAGCACGTTGTACTCTTCGCTTAGGTGGTCTTCCTTGTCGTTTCGCTGTTCGTAGAGTTTCTACCTCTTCTGATGAGTTCATCACCGTATTTTGCGGACTAGTGTCATCAGGTATTGCTGACTATTCTAGACCAGATAAAAGGTGTGCTTGCGCCTGCTGTCGTGTATTATGAACTTTAGAACCTGCTCCTTGTTTTTGACTGGCTGATAACTCAGTTCTAACTTGTACATCTCTAAGGTGGCATAAAGACTTGCATATCGGACATTCTTGATTTGCCGAAACATAAGTAATTATACAATTTGTATGGAATGAGTGCATACACTTGGTTGTTGACCTCTCGTGAACGTCTGAAATAAATTGTGAAAAAATGCTACACACTTGTGATGAGGATGATCGTGGTGCCTCCTCGCAATCTTTATCGCTGTGTGATAGAATTAAATTTATTGTTATATTATTTATTTATTTGGTAAGTTATTATATTTAAGAAAGATTATTAAATTGGTTTCTAACACATTTAAGTGATTTTATGAAATGCTCTTGCTTCGTCTACACACACACACACGTCGTTTTTCGTTCGTCTGTCTCTACTCTCTCCTTGTTTTTGCCGTTGCCACATCGCTTTCTCTGCTCTTCTTGCCACCTCGTCGATCAGCTGCTCGAGGATAGGTCGGGCCTTACAGCGCTACCATACCATTTCCACATTTATCCAACGAATTGACCTCGAGCCTGCAAAGCATATCATAAATAATTAAAAACCCGCTAACATCAACAATAACAATGTTATGTTTATATCATTAAAGCTCATTTAATTATTTCCAGAGTTAATTTAACTGCCGCCGTGTACAGACGTGTTTCTTAATGCACTCCGCAAAAATTGAGTGTAAAAAAAGACCGCGTTTGCAAAAATTTGTGTAGGGCTCTCAGTCGCCCCAGAGACGCCTATTTACAATCATATTGCTATTAGATTGCTAAAATAGCAATTGCTAATAGCAATAAATACTAAGTTGCAACAACAAAGTGCGTAATCTTTACAAAAGACATGTCCACCAATTCGGGCCCAAGCTCTCTCGATCCCCAACAGCAACAGCTACAAGAACTAATTCTACAACAACAACGTGAGCGTCGACTCTCGGTCCAACGCAACAACGCGTACTTTTCGGTGGTGTCGCCGACCCCACTGAATGCTAGCGTAAGCAATAACACCGAAAGTGCCAGCCACTCAGCAATCAAAAGCAACTTACCGTGGAGAGAGCAGTGTGCTTCTCCATCAATAACGATAACTGGGTCACCGATTGCACCGACCAGCACCGTCAGCTCGTTGACAGCAACTACTGCAGCGTCTGCCGAAGTATTGACCTGCCTCAAGCCGTCAACGACAAGTCGCCCTGAGTCAGCCACAATAGTAAACCCAACGACTTCTGTCCAAACTGGAATGGATAGATATATTAAAATAACTAAGCGGAAGCTAAGCCCGCAAAAGAAAAAAAAGTGGCAACACGCCGAAAATAACCAAACCAAATGAACGAGTAGCACCCCTTAGCGGGAATCGTTTTAAAATTCTTGCCGATCAGCAAGATGATCAAGCCGGCGCTGTAGATAAAGTTAAATCGGCTAGACCACCCCCCCTTATACATCCGTGGAGCCAACTGCAGCGCCCTGATTTCGAAGCTAGTAGAAATAGTAGGGGCAAATAACTTTGTTGTAACCCCTCTCAATAGGGGTAACATTAAAGAAATTAAATGCCAAACCCAAACTGAGGACAATTTCCGCATCATCGAAAAGTACCTCCGTAATGCTAACATCAACTTCTATACCTACCAACTAAAAAGCAGTAAAGGGCTCCAGGTTGTGTTGAAGGGGATTGAGCCATCGGTCCCTACTCAAGAAATAGCAGACGCGTTGGTCGAAAAAGGGTTTGCGGTCAAATCCGTTGTCGACATCATCAACAGGAACAAAGTCGCACAGCCGCTCTTTAAAATCGAGCTCCAACCAGATGCAAAGCGGTCGAAGCCAAATGAAGTGCACCCAATCTACAACCTACAGCTCCTATTGCACAGAAGAATCACCGTAGAGGAGCCCCATAAGAGACACCAACCACCGCAGTGTAAAAACTGCCAGGAATACAACCACACCTCTAACAACTGCAATCTCAGGTCAGTGTGTGTTGGCTGTGGCGAACATCATAAAGATGGCATTTGCACCAAGGACAGAAACAATGTCGCACTAAGATTATGCAGTAACTGTGGAGAGAACCACACGGCCAACTACAGAGGATGTCCTGTCTTCAAGGATCTTAAATCTCACCTAAACGGGCGCAAACCCCCAGCTGGACCAAAAATCACCGTCAACGCCTCTAAAACTACACCGGAGGTATTCTTTTGCCAAGGCTGTTAGATCATCTAACTTGCCTGCTACATACAGTCATAGTGTATCCTTCGCTAGTGTGCTCCGAACTGGACAGACGGAGCCCGCAAAAGAGACCCCGTCACTCCACCATCTACAGAATCCGCAACCTAGCGCACCAGAGCTTGGCCAGCAAATTCCAAGTGGCTTAGAAGCCCTATTGATCTCACTCAATCAAAACATGACCACTTTTATGACGTTCATGCAAAACTGTATGCAAGAACTGATGCGGAATCAAAACCTGCTTATCCAGAAGCTTATCGAGAATAAATAATGGCTTCCCTACGTCTATGTCTTTGGAATGCTAACGGCATCTCCAAGCACAAAAATGAACTGCAACTATTCCTAGACTCAAGTGAAATCGACGTTTTGCTGATTTCGGAAACACATTTAACATCAAAAAATAATTTTCAAATACCAAAATATACCTTCTATGCAACAAACCATCCAGACGGAAAAGCTCATGGCGGGGCTGGTATCCTAATCAAAAACCGTATAAAACACTCGTTCCTCAACAGATTTGAAACACAGCACCTACAAGCAACTGCTATAACCGTCCAAACCAGCTGCGGCAACACTACATTGGTTGCCCTGTACTGCCCACCACGCTTCTCAATCTCTGAAAAGGAATTTACCGATTTCTTTAACACACTCGGAGATCGCTTCATTGCAGCAGGGGACTATAACGCCAAACATACGCACTGGGGATCTCGCCTGGTAAATCCTAAAGGCAAGCAGTTGTACAACACAATAGTCAACCCTCTCAATAAGATGGATTGCGTCTCACCGGGTAGGCCTACTTATTGGCCCACAGATCCACAGAAAGTGCCTGACTTGATTGATTTCGCAGTAACCAAGAGGATTCCACGTAATCGGATCACTGCGGATACACTGCTAGATCTAACTTCCGATCACTCTCCAGTACTATTCACACTATTAACAAGACCTCAAGTACTTGATCGACCATATAGGCTTACAAACAACAAAACAAATTGGCTTAAATTTAAAATGTAAATGAGTGCACATTGACTTTTTGAATGCTGCAGAGGACATTGTATTGTCTCTGCACTTGAGTCTATGATGGCAGCTGCAGCAAAAGTATCTACTCCACCTGCCTCTTCTTACACTAAACCTGTTGACAGGCCTACGAACCGGCGGATAGAACAATTAGTAACGGAAAAACGACGTCTAAGAAGAGAATGGCAGATTACTCGCTCACCAGCAGCAAAACTTCGCCTAAGGCATGCTAATCGCAACCTCTCCAAGGCGTTAAGACAAGAGGAAAGCTGGGCTCAAAGAAAATACATAGAAAAGCTCAGCCCAACCAGCACTAAACATCCTCTGTGGAAAGCCCACCCAACTTTAAGCGCTCCTGCAGAGACAATTTCACCGATAAGGAGTCCAACGACGAAGAGAGGGCATCCGTATTTGCCACACATCTTAAAATGGTTTTCCAGCCAAATCCAACATCAAACTCATCTGTACTTCCCCCTTCGAGCACACTAACGGATAGTGAGTACTCGGAACTCCAATCGGACGAGATCACTGCAGTTATTAAAAACCACATTAAGCCAAAAAAAGCCCCTGGCCATGACCTAATCACACCGAAAATGATCCTGGAACTCCCTATCATTGCCATACAATACATCTGCAAACTGTTCAACGCTATAATAAGAATTGGCTACTTCCCAAGAACATGGAAAAGGTCCACTATCATCATGATTCCTAAAGTGGGAAAGGACAAAACCCAGCCATCATCCTATAGGCCAATTAGTTTGCTGCCATGTCTTTCGAAGCTTTTTGAAAAGGTCCTGCAGATCCGACTAAACTCATTTCTGGCATCGGAGAACACAATCCCTTCACACCAGTTCGGCTTCCGCGAAAAACATGGTACAATTGAACAAGTCAATCGCATAACATCCGAAATACGAACAGCATTCGAACTAAAAGAATACTGTGCGGCTGTCTTTCTCGACGTTGCCCAGGCTTTCGATAGAGTTTGGCTGGAGGGTCTGATGTTCAAAATCCGGCAAAAACTGCCACAGTACACCCACAAACTCATGGAATCTTACCTTTACAATAGGCAATTCGCTGTAAGATGTAATGGCTCCGTCTCGGCTGATTTTGAAATCAAAGCTGGTGTACCGCAAGGCAGTGTACTCGGCCCATTGCTCTACCTACTGTACACTGCAGACTTACCAACGAGTTTAGGACTTACAACGTCCACTTTTGCCGATGACACGGCAATCCTCAGCAGATCCAAATGCCCAATACAAGCCTCTGCAAAATTAGAGGAACACCTCAAGGTGGTAGAGGAATGGCTAGCAACCTGGCGTATCCGGGTCAACGAGCAGAAATGCAAACATGTTACATTTACGCTTAACAAAAGAATCTGTCCAGCTCTAATGCTAAACAACGTACCAGTTCCTCAAGCCGAGGATGTCACTTACCTTGGCATCCACCTAGACAGAAGACTAACTTGGCGCAAGCACATCGAAGCAAAAAAGTCACAGCTTAAACTGAAAGCAAGTAGCCTACATTGGATCATCAATGCTCGGTCCCCTCTACGTCTGGAATATAAAGTCCTCCTATACAACACCGTACTGAAACCCATCTGGACTTACGGAGCCGTACTATGGGGGAAGGCAAGTACCAGCAATGTCGATATTATACAAAGAGCGCAGTCGAAAATTTTAAGATCAATCACGGGGGCCCCGTGGTACATACGGAACGACAACATTCAAAATGATCTAAATATACCTAGCGTAAAATCTGAAATAGGTAGTCAACAACTAAAGTATTCTGCGAAACTGGATGCACACCCAAATGTTCTTGCCAATTCCCTTACGCGAACTAATAATAGAACTCGTCTTAAAAGAAATGACAGACCAACCCAATAACAAGTGATTCGGGCCGCCTGCAATATCCCCAGGATTTATCTTAAGTACTAGATTAAGAAAAATATCTCAAACTTGTTGTTAGGCTCTAATTTAAGAGTAGATTCAACAAATATATATTAAACGTTAAAAAAAAAAAAAAAAAAATTTAATTATTTCTAATATTTGTATCAGATTAAATCTTTCTTGGTAAACTCGTTAATACGTCGTGCATCTAAGCATAAACGAACTTTTCCGGGTTTAATAACCAAACGCATGGGCGAACTCCAAGGACTAGTTGACTTCTCAATAACTCCTAGCTCTAACATTCTATCGATCTCCTGAAACATAACTTTTTCAACTGCCGGTGAGACTGGATAAAATTGTTGTTTAATTGGGGTGGCATTGACTACCTTTATATGATGTTGCAGAAGCTTTGTTCTTCCGAGGCCTTGACTTTCAAAGTCTGGAAAAAAAAAATTGATGATTCCGCCTAAGGTTTTTCTTCTTCTGCTGTCAGCGGAAACTTTTCCTCACTGTCTTTCTCTGGTAATCTAGGCACGTTGCTAATTGAAGTTTCAATCGAGGAAATTACACCCGGGGCCAATTTGAAAGCTTTCCAAAAATCTGTTCCTAATACTACTCTATGCTTAGTCAAAGGGATTATAAAGAAATTAATGTCCTTCATCTGCTCCTTATATTTTACGTTTAGTTGTATGGATCCAATAGCTGTTTGTGGCTGTCCATTAGCCGTTTTTACTGATGAATTAATTTTGCGAAATTTTGAATTGGGTCTGCTCCAGGTCTGCTCCAATGCAACTAATATTTGCCCCTGTGTCTAATAAGCCTAATTCTAAAAATTGTAAAAATGAAATTGAAGCATAAAATCGGCCATCTATGGCTTCATTAAATACTAAACAAATTAACCTTCTTTTGGTATTCCGTACCGATTTCCAAAAGTTACGCATACGCAAGGTTGAGCGTTTTGGTGCTCTCTTGACGCATGCGACATTACTACCATCAGAAAATATTCTTTCGAGGGCTTTTGCATATACTTTTAAACGTATCTGATATGGTTTTATTGGATGATTCTTCTATTTTTTTGAAAATCTGAAATGTTTTCTTGCTTTTCTTTTTCAGTGAAATTAGTATTTAATCTTTTTTGAGCAACAGTTACTAAGGGTCCGTCCGCTTGTTGCCATACTGTGGTCCCTTCCGATAGTTTTCTGTCCGATTTGAACATTTTATGCACTGCGGCTTGTATACTCCTTTTTATTACATCTTCATAAAAATTATCAAATGATTCTCCAATTTTTTGTTTCCTGCTTCTTATTTCTTCGAAAATTAAATCATCATCCTTATTATCACGATATTGACTTTTGAGTTTGTCACAAAAATCTGTCCATTCTACTTGAGTAATTTCTTTACGGTATCTCCAATACCAATCTCGAGCTTTTCCAGTTAGGAGAATATGTAGATTCTTACAGACTACTGAAAAGTCTCCATGTAAACTATCCATAGTTAATGCACGCACTCTGTACACGAATTCTTGAACGCTACTGCCTTTCTGTGATCCGTCGAACTTTGTACCCCAACTCTGGATAATCTGTGTAACCTTTTCGCTCCTGATAAGTGATGTATAAATCGCTGAATTTCTGTGTGAAGATTGTGCTCTAGCCTGCGTATTTAATTCTTGCATGCTGGCTGCTGCTTCATTTGTCTGCAAACTCTCAAACTTCTGATTTATAAGATTCTCTATTCTTTCAAACAATCTTTCGTAGTCTATCGCTGGTGCCGATGTACTAGCTGCTGTGTTGACTCTTGCGTGATGTCTCTCAAAATTCTCTGGTTGAGCACGTTGTACTCTTCGCTTAGGTGGTCTTCCTTGTCGTTTCGCTGTTCGTAGAGTTTCTACCTCTTCTGATGAGTTCATCACCGTATTTTGCGGACTAGTGTCATCAGGTATTGCTGACTATTCTAGACCAGATAAAAGGTGTGCTTGCGCCTGCTGTCGTGTATTATGAACTTTAGAACCTGCTCCTTGTTTTTGACTGGCTGATAACTCAGTTCTAACTTGTACATCTCTAAGGTGGCATAAAGACTTGCATATCGGACATTCTTGATTTGCCGAAACATAAGTAATTATACAATTTGTATGGAATGAGTGCATACACTTGGTTGTTGACCTCTCGTGAGCGTCTGAAATAAATTGTGAAAAAATGCTACACACTTGTGATGAGGATGATCGTGGTGCCTCCTCGCAATCTTTATCGCTGTGTGATAATGGCATTTTAAATATTTGACTGCGTTTTCAAATCAACTAAATTTTATGAAAATTCCTTTTTTTTTTTTAAATGAATTTATAAACAATTTTTCTTTTTGGGTTACTCTAAGTGAATTCGGGCGTAATAATTTACTTTATCACTAGGGACTACTCTTGAATTCTGCATTCTGTTACTATTTTTTATTTTTTGGCTTAGTAACAGGAAATCGAAATTTACATAGTTACACTCATATATTGGTAGTCTCTTTCTTTCGAGGGTTGGGGTCTCTTGCCTCTAAATCCCATAGTTCCATTCTCTATAAAAAAAATCATCTTCCTTTTTATACCCTTGCAAAAAAGGGTATATTAATTTTGGTCAGAAGTGTGTAACGCATAGAACGAAGCATCTCCGACCATACAAAGTATATATATTGTTGATCAGCACGACGAGACGAGTTCAACTAGCCTTGTCCGTCCGTCCGTCCGTCCGTCCGTCCGTCCGTCTGGATCAACGCAAACTCCTCCTAGACCATAAGAGCTACAGAGCTGAAATTTTGCACGTAGGCTTGTACATACTGCAGGCGTTGTATATCTCGGATTCAGCCGGATCGGACCACTATATCATATAGCTCCCATACAAACCCCAAAGTCACGAACAGTGACTTTTCTCAATAACTTCGTTATTTTCTATGCTATTATCGTGAAACTTAATCTTAGAGTTTTACGCCAATAAACGACTGTGCAAAGTTTCATCAAGATCGGGTGACTATATCATATAGCTCCCATATGAACGATCGGTCGAAAACAGTGACTTTTATGAATAACTTCGTTACTTTTAACGTGATTGTTTTCAAATTAAACATTTGTTAGTTTAGTATATCTGTTAATGACTGTGCCAAGTTTGATCAAGATCGGATGACTATATCATATAGCTCCCATAGGAATGATCGGTCGAAAACAGTGACTTTTGTAAATTACTTCGTTACTTTTAACGTGATTGCTTTCAAATTAAACATTTCTTAATTTAATATATCTGTTAATGACTGTGTCGAATTTGATAAAGATCGGGTGACGATATCATATAGCTCCCATAGGAACGATCGGTGGAAAACAGTGACTTTGATCAATATCTTCGTTATTTCCTATGATTGTAGGCCATTCTTTCGCAAACATAAGCCTTTTTAGATAAAACGTTCTTCCACATTGATGGCTAATAGGTAAGGAAAGAGTTACCAAAAAGTTGCAAGGGTATACAAACTTTGACGCGGTCGAAGTTAGCCCCGGCCCTCTGGTATTATTATTTTATTTAGGAAGTTATTATATTTAAGATATATTAATTAATTGATTTTAAGCAAAATTAAAAGTTTAAATGAAATACTCATGCATCGTTTACACACACACGTCGTTCCTTGTTTTTGATTCTTTTTACTTTTACAGTTCATTCTTATTTATTTTCTTTACGCATGATTTTATTTGAAACAACATTAGAAGTATATAAAATATATAGTGTGGCAAACGGAGTGGAGGTAAGCAACGACAATTGTTTTCGCTCTTGTCTTTGCCTTGAATACACTTGCTTAACTCTCCGACTTCCCTTTATATACAAATTGGTAACAAAAAATGTAATAGAAAAAACTCACCCTTGTAGCGTCCGAATAAGGCCTTCGAGGAATTGCTGTAGAGGCTATAGATTTAATTTAGTTTTGTTTGTTTTTTTTTTTTAATTAGTTATGTTCACATTTTTGGTTTTTTTTTAATTTTGTTACCAAGTCTTGTAAAGCAATTGCTCATGCTTGTATTTAATTTTTTTTCTTCCGTATTTTCACTTTCTTCTTTTCTTTGTTATAGAATTTTTTTAACGTTCTCAATTTTGCATTAGAATTCATTATTTTCTTTTTTTGACTTTATTTCTTTTCAATTTTCAGTGTATGTTATCACGCCAATTTTTATACCCTTGCAAAAAGGGTATATTAATTTTGGTCAGAAGTGTGCAACGCATAAAACGAAGCATCTCCGACCATACAAAGTATATATATTCTTGATCAGCACGACGAGACGAGTTCAACTAGCCATGTCCGTCCGTCCGTCCGTCCGTCTGGATCAACGCAAACTCCTCCTAGAGAGCTACAGAGCTGAAATTTTTCACCTAGGCTTGTATATACTGCAGGCGTTGTATATCTCGGATTCAGCCGGATCGGACCACTATATCATATAGCTCCCATACAAACCCCAAAGTCACGAACAGTGACTTTTTTCAATAACTTCGTTATTTTCTATGTTATTATCGTGAAACGTAATATTAGAGAGTTTATTACGCTTATAAACGACTGTGCCAAATTTGATCAAGATCGGATGACTATATCATATAGCTCCCATAGGAATGATCGGTCGAAAACAGTGACTTTTGTAAATTACTTCGTTACTTTTAACGTGATTGCTTTCAAATTAAACATTTCTTAATTTAATATATCTGTTAATGACTGTGTCGAATTTGATAAAGATCGGGTGACGATATCATATAGCTCCCATAGGAACGATCGGTGGAAAACAGTGACTTTGATCAATATCTTCGTTATTTCCTATGATTGTAGGCCATTCTTTCGCAAACATAAGCCTTTTTAGATAAAACGTTCTTCCACATTGATGGCTAATAGGTAAGGAAAGAGTTACCAAAAAGTTGCAAGGGTATACAAACTTTGACGCGGTCGAAGTTAGCCCCGGCCCTCTGGTATTATTATTTTATTTAGGAAGTTATTATATTTAAGATATATTAATTAATTGATTTTAAGCAAAATTAAAAGTTTAAATGAAATACTCATGCATCGTTTACACACACACGTCGTTCCTTGTTTTTGATTCTTTTTACTTTTACAGTTCATTCTTATTTATTTTCTTTACGCATGATTTTATTTGAAACAACATTAGAAGTATATAAAATATATAGTGTGGCAAACGGAGTGGAGGTAAGCAACAAGAATTGTTTTCGCTCTTGTCTTTGCCTTGAATACACTTGCTTAACTCTCCGACTTCCCTTTATATACAAATTGGTAACAAAAAATGTAATAGAAAAAACTCACCCTTGTAGCGTCCGAATAAGGCCTTCGAGGAATTGCTGTAGAGGCTATAGATTTAATTTAGTTTTTTTTTTTTTTTTTTAATTAGTTATGTTCACATTTTTGGTTTTTTTTTTAATTTTGTTACCAAGTCTTGTAAAACAATTGCTCATGCTTGTATTTAATTTTTTTCTTCCGTATTTTCACTTTCTTCTTTTCTTTGTTATAGAATTTTTTAACGTTCTCAATTTTGCATTAGATTTCATTATTTTCTTTTTTTGACTTTATTTCTTTTCAATTTTCATCACAGACGAGTTCAACTAGCCATGTCCGTCCGTCCGTCGTCCGTCTGGATCAACGCAAACTCCTCCTAGACCGTAGGCTACAGAGCTGAAATTTTTCACCTAGGCTTGTATATACTGCAGGCGTTGTATATCTCGGATTCAGCCGGATCGGACCACTATATCATATAGCTCCCATACAAACCCCAAAGTCACGAACAGTGACTTTTTTCAATAACTTCGTTATTTTTATGTTATTATCGTGAAACGTAATATTAGAGAGTTTATTACGCTTATAAACGACTGTGCCAAATTTGATCAAGATCGGATGACTATATCATATAGCTCCCTAGGAACGATCGGTCGAAAACAGTGACTTTTGTAAATAACTTGTTACTTTTACCGCGATTGCCTTCAAATTAAACATTTGTTAGTTTAGTATATCTGTTAATGACTGTGCCGAATTTGATAAAGATCGGGTGACTATATCATATAGCTCCCATAGGAACGATCGGGCGAAAACAGTGACTTTTGTAAATAACTTCGTTACTTTTAACGTGATTGTTTTCAAATTAAACATTTATTAATTTAATATATCTATTAATGACTGTGTCGAATTTGATAAAGATGGTGACTATATCATATAGCTCCCATAGGAACGATCGGTGGAAAACGTGACTTTGATCAATTAAGGAAAGAGTTACCAAAAAGTTGCAGTATACAAACTTTGACGCGGTCAAAGTTAGCCCCGGCCCTCTGGTTTTTTTCTGTTGCCTCCCACATGGGTTGGTTTTTTTTCTTTGTAATTTTTTATACTTTTTAACTATTTATACATATTTCTTTGGGCTGCGTGTTTTTGCTATTTTTCACTTTTCACCGCTTGCCCTAGCACTTGCCGATGTCGTAACGAAATTTGACTGATCAGCGGGTGCCAATGCAATTGTGTCGTCCCCTTCGATAACATCTTCGCTGCTTGCACTATCCAACATGAATATTTTGGAATTCTGGCTATGCACTTTGTCTAACAAAAAAAATTATATACATATATGGGATAAATATGACAGTCCTTAATGCGTTTTTTTTTTCTACAGAGCTGTATTACCTGCTGTATAAATTTAAGCTAACTTAAAGCAATGCAAATTTAATTTCCTTTCCAGGCACTATCTAGAACGTACCAGATAGCAAATCTGTGTGCAAAAATTTTATTTGCGAAATTATCAAACTTTAATATACCAAAGAAAAATTTTGCACTTACTCACCAATATACTTGGTTTCTTCTTATTGTCGATTCAAGCCCATGAAGGATGGCTTGTATTTATTCGGATTTTAATTTACTTGTGTTATTTTAAACACATTAAAAATTAAAATATTCATTTTTTTCACTTCCTGCGAAAGACTGTTCCGCTCGGTTGCCAAATTTAAAAGAATTTATCAAGATGGTTCGCCTATGCTCTAGGCCTCGCTTTGATCGTCGTTTACACCCGAAGTCAATTGTCAAAGAGACATTATCCGCTATTGGCATAATGGGAAAAAGGAAATGTACCACTGTGGTGAACTTTCTTTCTGCAATCAAGCAGTGCATTCGCGGATCATTTAAATTCGACCTTCCTTTGTTTTTTTTTTTTTTCTTTTTCTTTCGATCTGCAAGTTTTAATCAAGGCACCTCCACAGATTGACAAATTCGTGGATCCGCGTTAAACCCGTTACAACACATTTGTTTTATTCTTTCAGATCTCAAATTTTCTAAAGAAAATCACTTTTACATAAACTTGTTCATCTTATTTGTCGTTTTAGCACTTTATTATTTCTCACATGGAATCATGATATTTTTTTATATATTTTAAGTTCAACCTAACGGTTGAGCCGTCATATTTTCCTTCGATTAATTTAGTTGAGCCGTCATATTTTTCTTCCTTTAGGTTAGGTTGAGCCTTAATTTTTCCTTCAATTAGGTTGGGTTGAGCCTAAGAATTAAATTTATTGTTATATTATTTATTTATTTGGTAAGTTATTATATTTAAGAAAGATTATTAAATTGGTTTCTAACACATTTAAGTGATTTTATGAAATGCTCTTGCTTGGTCTACACACACACACACGTCGTTTTTCGTTCGTCTGTCTCTACTCTCTCCTCGTTTTTGCCGTTGCCACATCGCTTTCTCTGCTCTTCTTGCCACCTCGTCGATCAGCTGCTCGAGGATAGGTCGGGCCTTACAGCGCTACCATACCATTTCCACATTTATCCAACGAATTGACCTCGAGCCTGCAAAGCATATCATAAATAATTAAAAACCCGCTAACATCAACAATAACAATGTTATGTTTATATCATTAAAGCTCATTTAATTATTTCTAATATTTGTATCAGATTAAATCTTTCTTGGTAAACTCGTTAATACGTCGTGCATCTAAGCATAAACGAACTTTTCCGGGTTTAATAACCAAACGCATGGGCGAACTCCAAGGACTAGTTGACTTCTCAATAACTCCTAGCTCTAACATTCTATCGATCTCCTGAAACATAACTTTTTCAACTGCCGGTGAGACTGGATAAAATTGCTGTTTAATTGGGGTGGCATTGACTACCTTTATATGATGTTGCAGAAGCTTTGTTCTTCCGAGGCCTTGACTTTCAAAGTCTGGAAAAAAAAAAATTGATGATTCCGCCTAAGGTTTTTCTTCTTCTGCTGTCAGCGGAAACTTTTCCTCACTGTCTTTCTCTGGTAATCTAGGCACGTTGCTAATTGAAGTTTCAATCGAGGAAATTACACCCGGGGCCAATTTGAAAGCTTTCCAAAAATCTGTTCCTAATACTACTCTATGCTTAATCGAAGGGATTATAAAGAAATTAATGTCCTTCATCTGCTCCCTATATTTTACGTTTAGTTGTATGGATCCAATAACTGTTTGTGACTGTCCATTAGCCGTTTTTACTGATGAATTAATTTTGCGAAATTTTGAATTGTTCAACCAGTCTAATTCAGCCAGGTCTGCTCCAATGCAACTAATATTTGCCCCTGTGTCTAATAAGCCTAATTCTAAAAATTGTAAAAATGAAATTGAAGCATAAAATCGGCCATCTACGGCTTCATTAATTACTAAACAAATTAACCTTCTTTTGGTATTCCGTACCGATTTCCAAAAGTTACGCATACGCAAGGTTGAGCGTTTTGGTGCTCTCTTGACGCATGCGACATTACTACCATCAGAAAATATTCTTTCGAGGGCTTTTGCATATACTTTTAAACGTATGTGATATGGTTTTATTGGATGAAACTTAATATTCTTCTATTTTTTTGTAAATCTGAAATGTTTTCTTGCTTTTCTTTTTCAGTGAAATTAGTATTTAATCTTTTTTGAGCAACAGTTACTAAGGGTCCGTCCGCTTGTTGCCATACTGTGGTCCCTTCCGATAGTTTTCCGTCCGATTTGAACATTTTATGCACTGCGGCTTGTATACTCCTTTTATTACATCTTCATAAAAATTATCAAATGATTCTCCAATTTTTTGTTTCCTGCTTCGTATTTCTTCGAAAATTAAATCATCATCCTTATTATCACGATATTGTCTTTTGAGCTTGTCACAAAAATCTGTCCATTCTACTTGAGTAATTTCTTTACGGTATCTCCAATACCAATCTCGAGCTTTTCCAGTTAGGAGAATATGTAGATTCTTACAGACTACTGAAAAGTCTCCATCTAAACTATCCATAGTTAATGCACGCACTCTTTACAAGAATTCTTGAAGAATTCTGCCTTTCTGTGATCCGTCGAACTTTGTACCCAAACTCTGGATAATCTGTGTAACCTTTTCGCTCCTGATAAGTGATGTAGAAATCGCTGAATTTCTGGGTGAAGATTGTGCTCTAGCCTGCGTATTTAATTCTTGCATGCTGGCTGCTGCTTCATTTGTCTGCAAACTCTCAAACTTCTGATTTATAAGATTCTCTGTTCTAGGAATAAACATCGTGTTCATCTGAAGCGTCTATCACCAAATCAGATGCACTAAAGAAAATATACTAAGCAGCTGTTGTTGTCAACATTTTGTCACAAACAAGTGATTGTCTAGAATACTAAAATTAGCCACACACATTGTAGAAAAACACTTGTAATTCTAAACTAACCCAAAATATCACAACGGCAGGAGGTCATGTGGCCGAAGCCGTGCCCAAGATAATAATAATTTTCAACCCCCGATAACGTGGGATTTGAGTCTCATTAGAATAAGATATTTTAAGAACAATTGTTAACTAGTGTCATGAGGTATTGCTGACTATTGTGGACCAGATAAAAGGTGTGCTTGCGCCTGCTGTCGTGTATTATGAACTTTAGAACCTGCTCCTTGTTTTTGACTGGCTGATAACTCAGTTCTAACTTGTACATCTCTAAGGTGGCATAAAGACTTGCATACCGGACATTCTTGATTTGCCGAAACATAAGTAATTATACAATTTGTATGGAATGAGTGCATACACTTGTTGTTGACCTCTCGTGTACGTCTGAAATAAATTGTGAACAAATGCTACACACTTCTGATGAGGATGATCGTGGTGCCTTCTCGCAATCTTTATCGCTGTGTGTTAATGGCATTTTAAATATTTGACAGCGTTTTCAAATCAACCAAATTTTATGAAAATTCCTTTTTTTTTAAATGAATTTATAAACAATTTTTCTTTTTGGGTTACTCTAAGTGAATTCGGGCGTAATAATTTACTTTATCACTAGGGACTACTCTTGAACTCTGCGTTCTGTTACTATTTTTTATTTTTTGGCTTAGTAACAGGAAATCGAAATTTACATAGTTACACTCATATATTGGTAGTCTCTTTCTTTCGAGCGGTTGGGTTGGGGTCTCCATTCTCTATAAAAAAATATTTCCCTTTTTTTTTTTTTTTTTTAGTTGCACCTAAATAAATGTTTAATTTAAAAAAGGGATTGGAGTCGCTACCTGTTATAATATAGTTTCTTGCTATGCCAATTATGATCTGGGGTTGGCTGATTAAACCACTAATGTTCTCACCACTGTCCTGACCAACACAATTCAGCTGCTTTATAATAGGCCCCTCAGTTGAGCGCCTAAAATTACTGTAGCGTACAAAGCCTCAATGCAGTCGATGGACAATTAAATATCCATAAATAGAAAACCACAAAGGCTCACCAACCATTGCAATCGGCAACTATACGTTATTGTGTGAGGCCTATCTCGATGTTAACACGATTCATCTGCGGGACCCTTAATGCGGCTAGAAAGACAATCGGCTGGGGTGGTTCTTTGATGAATGTGTTTCTTCCCACTCACACGCAAGCAAAACGTCACGACTACATATGCACCGTATAAAAATCAAGTGTTCAATTCTTTTCAATTATTTGCATTTGCAATTATTACAAAACGTCTTCAACAAAAAAAATTATGCATATCTATTCACTGTTACCTTTTTTTTATACCCTTGCAAAAAGGGTATATTAATTTTGGTCAGAAGTGTGCAACGCATAGAACGAAGCATCTCCGACCACACAAAGTATATATATTCTTCATCAGCACAACGAGACGAGTTCAAATAGCCATGTCCGTCCGTCCGTCCGTATTTCGTCCGTCTGTCCGTCCGTCTGTCCGTCCGTCTGAATCAACGCAAACTCCTTCTAGACCGTATGAGCTACAGAGCTGATGCATGTAAGCTTGTTTATACTGCAGGGGTTGTATATCTCGGATTTAGCCGGATCGGACCACTATATCATATAGCTCCCATACAAACGCCAAAGTCACGAACAGTGACTTTTCTGAATAAGTTCGTTATTTTCTGTGCTATTATCGTGAAACTTAATATTATATATTAATATATATTATTACGCCAATAAACGACTGCGCCAAATTTTATTAAGATCGAATGACTATATCATATAGCTCCCATAGGAACGATCGGTCAAAAACAGTGACTTTTGTAAATAACTTTGTTACTTTTAACGCGATTGCTTTTAAATTTAACATTTCTTAATTTAATTTGTATATTTTAACGACTGTGGCGAATTTGTTAAAGATCGGGTGACTATACCATAAAGCTCGCTTAGTAACGATCGTTTTAAGATAGTGACTTTGATCAATATCTTAGGTATTTCCTATGCCAAGATTGTAAACCATTCTTTCGCAAACTTTAGCCGTTTCAGGAAAAATGTTTTTCCACTTTGATAGCTATAGGTAAGCAAAGAGTTACAACAAAGGTTGAAAGGATATACAAACTTTTAGTATTGAACTTTGTGAAAATCCTGTAGAACACTAATCCCTTTTTTTCCATAGTAGCATATACAACATCAAATACGTCATTCCCGATTATATCATCATATAATATATCTCTATCTCTCACTACATGGAAACGCATCTTAGTAGTGTATTCCAAATAAATCTTTCGCATCTGAACTCAAGGGAACTGGATTAACTCGTTTGTATTCACTTTCACTTATCGTCGATGCATCACTAATTTTGGCGACACAATTACCTAATTTCTGAATAAGTTGCTGGGCATTCTGACCGTTCTTCTTGAACTATATTCCCTTTGAATCCCATACATAAGTAAATACCCACTATTATATACTTAACACTTTTTATACCCTTGCAAAAAGGGTATAATAATTTTGGTCAGAAGTGTGCAACGCATAGAACGAAGCATCTCCGACCATACAAAGTATATATATTCTTGATCAGCACGACGAAACGAGTTCAACTAGCCATGTCCGTCCGTCCGTCCGTCCTTCTGGATCAACGCAAACTCCTCCTAGACCGTAAGAGCTACAGAGCTGAATTTTGGGTTGAGCCTAAGAATTAAATTTATTGTTATATTATTTATTTATTTGGTAAGTTATTATATTTAAGAAAGATTATTAAATTGGTTTCTAACACATTTAAGTGATTTTATGAAATGCTCTTGCTTGGTCTACACACACACACACGTCGTTTTTCGTTCGTCTGTCTCTACTCTCTCCTCGTTTTTGCCGTTGCCACATCGCTTTCTCTGCTCTTCTTGCCACCTCGTCGATCAGCTGCTCGAGGATAGGTCGGGCCTTACAGCGCTACCATACCATTTCCACATTTATCCAACGAATTGACCTCGAGCCTGCAAAGGATATCATAAAAAAATAAAAACCCGCTAACATCAACAATAACAATGTTATGTTTATATCATTAAAGCTCATTTAATTATTTTTAATATTTGTATCAGATTAAATCTTTCTTGGTAAACTCGTTAATACGTCGTGCATCTAAGCATAAACGAACTTTTCCGGGTTTAATAACCAAACGCATGGGCGAACTCCAAGG